>NW_027110100.1:36867-77872 GCF_000696795.3 Halyomorpha halys | reverse complement strand
AAAGAAATTTTAATGCATTAAGTAAAAAATTTATAGCATTTGAGAAATTAATTAATCGAAATATTTCTCAAAAAAATATGGAGTGAATTTGATGCGGTGTTCACGAAGCTGTATTCCAATTAATAAAGCTTACCTAAGAAAGTTAAATTATTTAACTTTGCTTATTGAATTTTTAAAAAATTCTATAGGTATTGTCTAACTCACTGATTAAATAGTCAATTGTAATATTTAACTCTCAGTACTTTAATGATCAAATTAGTACGTACAACCTGTAAATTTGACAATCCATATTAATTTAATGTATTATTTTTTTTAACTACCGATATTACTTTTTATTTTATTTATATTAACTTGTTTTCCTGTTATACTATTCATTTGAACATGTCTGTTAATAGGGTATGGATGAGTTAATTTAACAATGTTATTCATTACATCTGATGATAATAACGCTGAATAAAAATAGTGTGAAAAAAAAAATAAAAAATATAGTTATAATAAAGAAAGAACAGCATAAAACAATGTAATAAAATGTTCAACACAATGATGCCGAATAAGATGTCTTACATAATGAACACTCCCATAATATTAACGCTCATTCTGCATTTTCTTACATTTGCAAATTAATTAATATGTGTTAATGATATTGTTATATTGTTTTATGTCAAAGAGAAATTTAAAGGTACAATTATTGTAATTATATGAATAAATATTTATATGATAAGCGCTATAAACGAAGGATACTCTAGCTATTCTACTAACAAGGTGTATTGGTCATTTTTGTCCGGTTTATTATAATGTTGCGTGCGGATAACGCTTAGGTGTTTTATGTCCGTGTTGTAGTCGTATGTCTTTATGCGCCGGATGTCATTAAAACAACTCGACCCTGAAGGAAACTGTTTTTTCCTACATTTTTTTTTTCTTTTTCGATATTTTATTCCAAAACACCCATGTTAATAAAGGTGGAAAAAATTAATTAGTATTAATAATTTATTTTGCCTTACACAATAAATTATGCGATAATTTGAGGTGAAACGAGCAGATGGACTGTTCCAGAAACACCTTACAATGAAATCAAATGTTAAATTGTCTGGAGTTATTTTTTTCTTTTATTCATTCATTAAAAGTATAAATAATTAATTTTTTCTTTCATTTAAAAAAAATTACAACATCGACAGCAGTTAACCAGACAAACAAGTGTTGTATCAAGCGTTATTAATCATTCTAATCTTGATAAATATGATCGGAGTGGGTATACATCTAAAATAAAAATAAAATTCTTTATTTAGCATATGTAAATTATGTTTTTTACAATTGTAAATGAGCACTAATAGTCTGTCATTAGGTAGGGAAAATAAATGCCTTGATGTTTTTATTTGAAACTTCCTTATTCTGCTCCTTATCTCAAGCCACTTCTCAAGCGAGTGCAACCTTCAACAGTTTGATCCAACTTATTTTTAAAGCTGTCCAACTAAGAATAATCAATTGCTTCTAAGTTTTTTTTATTGCTTTTATTGTCTTTATTTATTACACCTTTCAAGAAATAAACAAATAGACATAATTTTTCAATATGCCTTTCTATTTGAGAAAGATTAATTATCACATTAAGCTCTTACTCTTATATCATTTACATCACTAAGTGTGCATGATACTTGTAACTTGAAACTTTCTGGATAATTGTATCAGCAGTCACATTTGTACATATATTTTCAATTGAATTATAGCATAACCTCCATTATTCAGGATTCGATCAAGCCGAAACTAGTGCGCTCACATTTGGGATAATTTTTTCCTTTGCCTCAGGTAAATAATAAATGCATTAGAACCTTTGCTAACCGGATAAGCAATTACCTTCTTCGGATCAACTGATCTCATAAGAAAAAAAAGAAAAAGGGAAGTGAATAGATGTTCCCGTTGATTGATTTTTTCCTTTGAAAATCCTATCGAAAAACAAAACAAATGCTAGGGTTAAAAGTAAAATAATAACTTTGCTGTGATCGTTGCTGTGTGTTAATGTCATAAAATCTGTAAAACTGTTACATTTTTTATTTCTGTCAATATCACCCCTTTGAAATAACTAAACCTCGGACTAACCGGCCAGCGTCCCAGCCTCTATATAGCCGGTTAAAATCGATTCTACAGAAACACTAATGTGGATAATTTTTAATGGGTATGAAGCAAGAACAAGCAGTTTTAATAAACTTAGAGATGTAAATACACAAATGTGTAAATATTTAGATATTTTTCTATAAATAAAATTAATGTTCATACGTAAATAAAATTAGCGTAATTATAAGCAAATTAGTATGTACTTTTTTTGGTACTGACAAATTTATTATACACTTTTTTTCTTAATTGGACTTTAAATTAATGTTTGAACAAGAAAGTCGATTTACAAGGCTTTTAATTTTCTGAGGAGCCCTTCTCTACCATCATCCCGAGGTTCTTTACTGAGCTGAAATGCCTGTATAGTTTTTGTAGACTATTTTATAGTCGGTGGTTGTAGTCCATGCCTTTAAAAAAACTGTGTATAAGGAATTTTATGTAAAATCAGATGGATAATTAAAATTGCATCGAGTCACTTTTATGCATACTGCATGCAGTTATGAATAATAATTAAAACCGATTCATAAGGCATTCATAAATTGTAAAGGTCTCATTCCTTATTTATGTTTTTTTTATTCATTTATTGTTTTAATAATACTACAGCACATATAAAAGTTTTAATGGCGAATTAAACAAAAAACATGATGTTTTTTCTAAATTATTTACACTTGTAAGTGACAAGATGTTAGAATTGATAAAGGCTTGGTATCCGGATCAAAGGTTATTAGATGTTTGACAAGTTGCACAGTCTTTATCTAATCTTTTTTATCAGGAACATTCATTCGCCTATCTTTCCAACAGGATATCTCAGTTTCGGAGGTTGACGAAATTGTTTTGATGTTTGCACTGCTTTTGACAAAAAATACATCTGTATACACTTCATATTTTTTTTAATGGTCTCATAGAACAAGCATATAGATAATGTTTCAGATCTTTTCCAATTTTTTTTTTCCTGATCCAATATTCGTAATATTCTCCATCCAGCTGTTTTAAATTAAATTTTTGACATACGATTATGCTCACATAAGTGTGTGATCGAATGTTTTATAATAAATTCTATATACCAACCTGATAACGACTTATGAAGTAAGTTTGATCCATCGTGAAAATGAAATAACCGTCTATTTATTGTTTATTTAAATTTTAGCGTTTCTTAACATTATTTGTTATTATTTGTGTCAATAATTATATAAATGTTAATTATGTAATTGACTGTTGCTATCATAATTTACAAATTTATTTATTCACAATTGTTGGGGATTTTTTACCCTTGGGGCGATTTTTCCCTGCTGATTCTGATGGTTTACACAGCCGTTTGAAAAAATAAATAAATAAATTTGAGTAATAAGTTAAATTTTTAAAATTAATAAATCAATTTTACTGCCGTATTTTTATTGTTTTTCAGTATTCCTAATATGTTAGTCATCTGTACAACTTAATCCTCTTTAACTTCAGGATGTGCAATAGCGTTAATTGAACCCCACAAGAGAACAAACTTTATTACCTCTGCGGGCAATACGCAATTGTAAATAAGTCAAAACAAATATACAGTTATTTTATTTTGTTAAAGTAAGTTCTTATTTTTTTTTTTAAAGACATAAATACATTTTAAAAAAAAAACTACAGCTTTCCTACTACGAGGAATCGTGAAAAAAAAATATTGCCAATTCATTTCTCTTAAAATTGGTCAAAAGTTAAACAAAAAGTCCAAATGATAATTATAATGAAATCGAAATATATATATATATATATAAATATGAACAAAAAGTGCATTAACAATCAATGTGATACACAATACATTAAGTTCGTTTTTGAAGAGCTAACTGTTCTTTCTTTAACAAATTCACACCTGATATTGTTTCTATAGAAAAATTCACTACAAATTTTTTATTTTTTACTAAGAGCTTTTTTAAGTGTTTGTCTGGGAGGCGTTATGTGAAATGTGGAACACTTCTGCTCAAACTACTAAGTCGTACATATAATAAAACATCAGTATTCAAATTTACATATTTTCAGTTTTGGAGTAAATGGAACTTTATTAAAGATGACTGATTCATTAATTGCTGACACTAATAAAAAAAAAAAAGTTTTTATGCAAAATCGTTTTATTAAGTCTGGTTGTCCTAACTTTTGTAGAGGTATTTTGAAGGAGATGGTGAGAGCTGTGGTCAAGTACATTCTTCTTTCTTGGACCGCAACACTGACCATCTCCTTCAATGCAACTTACGGTCAATCATGTTTATATATTTATAATTATACTTATACTTATTAGAGAGGTAGTTGTAATATTATTATTTATGTTGTATATTGTACTTTCATGTTTCTTACATTTACCAATGTTTCTCCCTGCATAGATCCTACCCTCTCTACTCCTATGCATGCCTTTGCCTTCCTCTCTACCTCTTGATGTGTCAATAAACTCCTTGGTGTGCTGTTACAGAGAAGCCCATCCCGAGAGAGCGGTTCGCCTAGATCGCCGCCAACCTCCCGCTGTTGCGACACCGGGCGACCGCTGTTCACAGACCCGCTGACCGGGCACACGGTCTGCTCCTGCCAGTACCAAGACATGTTGGCCTACCAGAGGCTACCCGCCCTCTACCCCGCGCCCTACCCCCCGGAGGTCGCCGCCTACTTCCCCGCAGCCGCTGCGGCCGCCGCGGCCTCGCTCCCTGACCAGCCGCCCTTCTATCCTGCCGTGAGTACCAAATTATATTATATAATAAATAAAGTATACTGAGAAGATTGTTTAAATCAAATTTTGTCAATACTTGGGTTGATCACATTATGAACAGTATGGTTAATATTAAATAACTATATATAAATTATAAACTGTCAATCAGAATGGTAGAAAAAAACATTTTGTACATAAATAAAAAAAATTATTTGTAACAAATTAATTTTTACATATATTTTTTTAAACTTTATTTTTACACTCCAATCACTTTATTAAAATTATTTGGTCGTTAAACGCTACTCTATGGATGTATTAATCGACAATTTTAGGTACCTTGTCTTTTGGGTTTTCATTAATATTACACTTAATTTTTTTTTTAACATAAATTTTAAATATAAAAATATGAAAGAGTGTCATAATGTTTTGTTTTATTCCTTTTTTGGGACAAACCAACAAAATTTATTTTTTATATTATATTTTTTAAACTAATTTCAAAAATATATTTAAATTTTTTTAATATCTACAGATAATATCTAGTTATGTGAATTGTCATGGATTCTTTAACATAGTTGATAAACACTACTCGACTACTTGTCGACAGTTTTAGGTACTTTTTCTTGCTGCTTTTCGTTTAAAATATATCAATTAATATTACACATCGTCGAAGAAACAAGAGACGATTGTTAATATGATCGCCGCCGTGACAGTGTAAGAACGTTTTTATTTTATAATTATTTAAGACAATCTAAACTTATTGTAAGCATTTACAATAGCATACAATGGAAATTTTCAAGTCCAAAATTAAAATGGGCACAGTATTTTTTTTTTAAATTTTGACCAATACCCCTTTTTCTAGCAATCATGAATCTATCCAGGAAATACAATAAGGTATTAAACAATATTATTGTCATATAATATAATATTATCGACATCAAAGAAGATTGTTCTGAGGTTACTTCCGAAGAGCAGTATTAGGCTAAAGCGGAGCTGACAGGGTAATATGATTACTCTTTACTGTTAATATTATTATTCTCAGTAAGATGATTAAAAAAAAAAAAGTATTTTTACTTATTTAATTTAAAGTCGAATATTCTTCAATTTAGACTTAATTTGAAAAATCGATTTTTTAACCCTAGCAGCACCAAGGGGGGGGCTCGCCGAGCCCTCACTTCCGATTTTTGTTAATACTGCTCTCAAAAAATTTTTCACAGACAAGGAAAAAAATCTATTTGCCTAAAATTTATCTACCAACATGTTGGAATTGATTTGAAAAATATTTGATAAGGAGGAAGAGTACGAAAAATTATTTGTGTTAGAAAAATGAGATGAGGGCGGGTGGAGCCCCCCCTTGGTGCAGGGAAGGGACCTGTGGTTCATCAAAATGCTGGCTTCTGATTGGCTGCTCACGGAAGTGCACCAGCTCGCCCATACTCTCACTACTGGCCTGATTTCCTCAGTTTTTTTTACTTAAAAATATTTTCGGACTGATATGTTTCTTTGGTTTTTTAGTTGTTCTGAAAAGAGTTGACACATGTGAACCTGCTGAATTTAGTGATGAGCATTTGTAAACATAAACATTTTATTCTTATACTTAAGTTCAGACAATAGAATTTTTTTTTTGTTTTAAAATATTCATGAAATTGAAAATAATTAAAGTTTCAGCGACCCTAGGTTTTTGTTGTATCATGTATTCTTATTCTTTTTTTAATTCCAAATTAAAACATTTTCATAATAAAGCATATAGAAATCTTAGGTCCTTATTTTTTTTTTTTAAATAATCCTTATTCTACCATCTTATTTACAGAAGTAAGAAGAAATTATTATATTTCAAAAGAGTAAGTTTACCATAAAAGGAAAATTAATGATATAAGGGTTAAAATCAAGTGAGGGCTTGTGGAGGTCGTCTTGGGAAGTGTAGGGCTCGGCGAGCCCCCCCCTTGGAGTAGGATGAATACTACCTTGGTGCTGCTAGGGTTAAAGTAAATGCGTATTCTCGTTTAGCCGTCAATTTGATGAGTGCTCATAGGAATGAGTATAATCAAAATTTGTTGCATAAGCGATTTATATCAAGCAATAGTAAATTTTATCCACAATAGTGTTGGACACAAAGTACATCTAATTAAATTTTATTGTAATTAGTAATTATAATCACTCTGGCTCAACAAGTAACCGTAAAGGCAGTGATTAAGCAAGCAGATAAATTACCAATTAAAATCACTTTTAATTGTAATTTTAATTTTTAAATTTCAAATTACAGTAATTGAAATTAATGTTAGTTCACTACGGGTTCAAAATTACCAAGCAGTATCAGTTCTCCTTAAAATATTTTCTTTTGAAGCATTACAGTGACGGATCCAAAAATAACACAGTTCTTACGCTATAACTTCAGATTATGAATATAATAATATTATCATTATTAGTTGTAAGAATGAATGGATGTAGAATAAGTCTAAAAACAAACGACTTCTAATTATTTTTGAGGTTGAGTTAGTTTTTATAAACAATACTGGAGCCCAATTTAAAAATAATCGGTGAAATCCAACTCAAAAATCTTAATTTGCAGATAAGAATTTTCATAGTATAAGTGAGTTAGCTGTTAATCCCGTTGTGAACAAAATATTATTGACGCTTTATCAAAGAGTTTTGAATATCACCTAGTTGATTCGGTTGCAACTTCATAATAATCGTCACCTTCTATCGGCCCATTGTTCGTGGTCTTGAAAAACTTCAAATTGTTCATAGAATTTTCGAGATATTCGGTCGTTGATCTTGATTAACATCTAGCATTGTCCAGTGGTCAGAGCCGGTAAAAATTAGCAATTTAAAATTCGAAAGGACAAGTTCCGGTAGTTGTTGCAAATTGCCGACAAGGCACCGGAAATCAAGGTTTCGTATAACATAATATACATAACATATTAACATATGAACAGTCATCAGGAAGTCTTATGTTTATATAAGTCATAAATATGCATTGTTCAAATGTGTTTGACGTTCCGATATTGTAGGAGAACGGTTGGCAGTATCTTGGGAATCATAGAAGCTATAACCAGATACGAAAGGAGGGAAATGCTAATTAGAATCGTTTACATGCAGTTAATGCTCAAATATGCATGAAGGTGGATGCATTATTCATAACTACACTTATTAATTTATCATTTAACTATTAACAATCTGTAATGGGACAAACTACACTGTAACTATTCCGTTTATCAATTATTCCTGATGTCGAGGTATCTATCTATTTTTTAGAAAGATTTATAAATTACTATTAAGGACCATTTTTTTAATGCTCTTCGGCATCTCTTTTCTTTTGTATATGCAACCAATATGCAATACCTAGGAAGGTGCACACACACACACATATATCAAAATATTGGTTTGAAATCACCCAAGTCAAAGAAGTTTTTTGTTTCTTTTTCTTAAGCTACCAACAGAAAAAGATGTATCATACTTTTGGAATCATCAACACTTTTCATTAGAAAAAAAATGTAGATATTGGCTTTGGGACCGAGGAAGGTATTTTTATTTTATTCTTTTAAAATATTATATTCAGTATGGTCAGTCCAGATGACAACATTTATCAGTCGGTGCTAAAATAACCCATAAAAATGATAAACATAAGTGAAATGTAAATGTTACTTTTTAGACTATTAAGGCGTTGTGGAGACCATAACGTTTTTAAGCTAGGTAAGTATAAAATGAATTGGTCTTAAGTGATTCAATTAATAATTTAATTAACAACTATTAAAATGAAAATAAAAATAAAATAATAATTATAAAAAAATAAATTAAATAAAAAAAAAAGAATAACAATAATCATAAAAATAACTGAAGGGATTATGAAGTGAAAAATAAAGCTGCAAATTTACAATTAGTGAATTAATATAATAATGAGAATAAAACTAGATGTATTAAGTTATAACGAATGTTTATGTTTATATTATATCAATATTTTCTAGTCGCTATCATTTTTAAATAGTTATATTTTTCTGTACTGACAGTAATAAAGGTAAAGACTCAGGAATAGAAAAAGAAAATATCAACAAAACACGTCCTAGTAGAAGTTAATTTGAGAACAGGGGACTTATAATGTAGGAGGGGGTTACTTAAGTTGGGTTTAAGAATATTAAGAGGAGGAATACGACTACTTAGAAGACCTAAGCCCTACTAAAAGTGTTACTAATTGCTGTAAGCTGGAGTGTGCGCTAGCTCAATTCTGGACAGCTATATTAGCTTAGCATCTTAAGTACTAACGTAAATCATTGAGCAGGCCAACTGCTACCGCTTCCACGGCCCTTGCTCGGTACTGTTTGTAAGGAACGATATATTTAATTGGTAATAAATGCTGAGATAATTGAAGCAGCATCTTTTTAATGATTTTATAATAGGTCATATACGACAATAAACCACTCTTCGTTTGGAAATGCATCACAACTTTATTAAGTTATATATCATAACGTTTTATACAAATTATAATTGTTTTGCTCAATGCAATAAAATAAGAGCTGTAATAAGGTTGATTAATAATTGGATTAAAGTACGTTAGATTATAGTAAGAATTTTTTTTTATGATATTAAATACAGAGGAGCGCACTAGAAATCCGTTTCGATTTGATTTAGACAATGTATAACCAACTGGTCAATCATGTAGCAATGCTTTGTCTCAGGAGCTTAGAAAGGCATAGAAATTCTATAATCCTGAAATATCTACTAATATTTCCCAATGTAGCCAAAAAGGAACATATGGTGTTAAATATTCTTTTATTAGTATATATTTCCGTAATACTGTAACAATACTAAACCAAGTTAAAACATAGTTCTTTGGTATTAATGTTAGCAAATGTTTCGGAATAATTTTGATATCACTAACTTGAGTGGACAATAAATAATAATTTTTAGAGGTTTCGAATTTTTTATGAAACGTTGTGTATGAAGATAACTTAAAATGCAAAATAATAATAATAATAATGTTCTCAGAAACCTCTTTTCTTTTTTTTTTTTTTTTTTTTAATTGTTTGTTTTTTAATACCACAACAACTTATGTTAACTCTCGTTTAATAAAATTTTCAAATTAATTTTTCTTAGGAATTAAAATAAATACTTTGTTTATTGCAATGATTTATAGTGAGCGGGTGTTTTGTTAATATATAAACAAAATGTATTTAATGTGTTTCAATTAAAATTTACTTACGTTCAGAATAAGATTTCTGTTATATTAAACAAATAATTGTTTTTTGAAGTATAGAAAAAAATATTATGTATTAGGTTCGAATAGTACAAATAACATTTAATATTGAAAGGGTTAAATGTTGATGTGGGATAAGAACATGATTGAAACCTAATCACTCCACCAATGAATTGCTGACCATTTCTCTACTGGTTCATGGGAAAAAATTTATGGAGTCGCAACTATAAGTTATTAGACTTGTAAAATAAGGCAGCAGCTACCATTTGCACCATCAGAGACCTCAACCCCAAGACATTCTTCGATGTCAGATGGAAACCTGTTTCTGGTCGCACTTTATCGCAATGTCACACCATATTTATTTGTCCGACGTCATCCTGGGAAACGGGGGAGACAGCTATGTCACATCGTCTCAATTACTACCTAAATGGAAGCCGTACCTGAATTAATTGGACTCCGCTGGCTGGGCACAGACTCGGAATTTTTTCCGCGATGCTCCAAAGGGGCAGCGATGATCCAGATCCGCCGGCCGGCCGGAATACCGATGAGGCCGGGAGGAAAAAAAGCGCGGAATAATGGCGGCGCCGAGGCGGGCAAAAACCGCGGGGGCGCCAAAGCCAAATTGCCCCCCGCACAGATTGCCCCGCATTTTTTTTCCTTTATTAGCAACGGGTTTTTCTCCGGCCACGCCTCCGCTGGAGTCCTCACCGGGAAGACTTCGACGCTGGGGTCGGTGGGTATAGAGACGACATCGGAGGATCTGATTTAGCCTTCTCAGGAAAATCGATTCGACCAATTATTTTAACACCAATCACCAATGTTAAACTTAGTATTGAACACAATATAAAAATTTGTTTTATTATCAGTAGCCTTGTACAGATATTGTAAACCTTTATGCTAACTTAGCTTAGTTCAGTGTTCTTTCCTCCATGCAATATGTTGCTGTATATTCATGTAAAATGTACAATTTAACTAATATTATTGTTCAAGTTTTATACTCCAGACAGTCTCAAAATCTTTTTTTTTTTTCATATGTTTAATTTTTTTCAACATTTTATAGTTCAAAATTTATTAGAAAATTTATTCATCGTCTGTTTTATTATGGAATGGGACAGACAATGTCATCCTCAATTGTGATAATCCTCATACGAGAGTGAGATTCATTTTATAAAAAATATTCTATTAGGTGAAGTTCTATAGAATATAATTATGTAAGCTACAAGTTAATAAAAAAAAGTAAACTGTCTGAGGCAATTAACCTATATAATAGGCTAAAATTAATTCAGTCTACCAACAATTAAATATAAATTCATTATTTTTTAAAAATTTATTTAAATAATTATATTTTTAAATTCAATTTTCAATAAAGTTAGAAATGTTTTGAACTAAAATCACTTAGATTCACTAAGATGTCCAAAAAACAAAATAAATAATAGACCTTTCGAATTCCCACTACAGAAGAAGGACAAGTTGGGGTTGATAGAGAGAAGCAATCGGGCTAAAGAAATTTTCACCATTGAACAGTAAAGTCGGGATTTTAAGTTGTTCAACGCAATAAACACTTCAGAATATTTAACTATCAATTTCACAAAAAAATAAATAATAATAAACTAAATAAATCAAACCTTCTCTCTCAAATAAATAAAATCTCCTAACAAAAATAAATCAAACTATTTAAATGCATAGCTTTTTACAGCTATATCAATGGTACTATTTAAAATAAAATCAGATATGACTCCGTTGGATACTGGATGTTCATAAATATTTTATTACCTTCATGAAAAGAATCTGGAATAAGTTTAAAGTTTCATAATGTCGTGTACGCTGATAGGTGATCTGGCGAAATGGACCATTCGCTCTTGATGGTCTAACAACACGAATGCAAAATTGCACAAATAGTAAATAGTTTAGATTTTCAAAGTTCCATTGTTAAGGTTGTTGAAGCGTCATGCCTCAACGTCCTGCAACAAGCAATGAAACCTCAATAATCCTGTAAGACTGTTTGTATTTTTCATTCCATTGTAATTTTAACATTTACCATTATTTTATAATGTTCTATTTTGTTTAATTGGACAATTTTTTACTTTGTTTGCGGTAATGGAGACAGAATTATGCTTATCTATCTGCGTTATTTTTTAAGTATGAATATTCACATTACCAGCTAACATCTTACTTATCTAAATTATAATAAACTAGCATTGTCAAATAATAATAATAATTAAAAGAATGGTGCAAATAGAGGCTTATTGGTTTATTTTGTCATTAATGCTACAGAATAATTTGAACTTGTTTTTTAGTACCCTCTTTCCCGGTTATTCAGAAATCTTTGGTCAAAGTTCTCGGAAAAAAAAATTGTTTTTGGGATGCTGTTACTTTAAGTAAAACGTTATATTGGTTTATAAGTTACTCCATGGATTCAATTTGAGAAATATCGAAGTCAAGTGCATAATGGTATATTATTAATTGATTTACTAAAATTAATATTTATCTATAGGTTAAAATTTAACTACAGATTATTTCATTATTTTAACTTAAAAGCACCACTTAGACGTCATAAAAGCTACTTATTAGTTATTTAATCTTTTCATGGATTCAATAAAACCTGAAAAATATTATGTACCATCAGTCAGTGAATTTCCATGGTTATGTATAGTACGAATTATATACATATATGTTTTCATATATTTTTGGAGAATGGTAATACGGTGAGAAAGTACATTCACGCCATATTTATTGAGATATAACTTAAATAAAAAAAATAAAAAATAAATATAAACAAATATTAATGTTGATTAAACTTGAAGTGAAAAAACATCTTAAATACATTCATTCCCATTATTTTAATTAATAATATATTATGATAGAGAAATAGAAAAACGATTAGTTATATATTGTGTGTACTTTCTTAAAAACTTCACATATGCCAGATATACAAAGAAACACTATTCTATATGTAGAGCATAGATATAAAAGAGCAAACAAATTTGTCTAAAGATTCCAGGAATTTTAAAAATATATAATTTTTTCGAAATAGATAGACCATTTTTCTAACCCTTGTTTTAAGTAAACAATAATTACAAAAACATTATCTGAGACGGTTGACAATATCATTGAGCCCAGAAACAATTTTAAAACGAAAAATATTTTAAAATACAGAAACAAGTAGATAGCTCCGATTATGGTATCTATGCAAAGCAGCAATTTGAATTCTGTTTTAACTCATTATATGACTGTAGCACTGTTGTTACCTTGGGTTAACAATAAAAGAGATACATACTTATTATATGAATATAATGTTCTAACTTTAGAATTAAGCTTCTTTACGGATAAAATTAAAACATTCTAGCCTCAACTTATTCCCTCTGCTGAAGAACATGTTAAGAAATAAAGAGAAATAAAAAATAAAAAACGCTTTTATTATTTGGTTTCGTATAACTATTAACTGATATTGCAAATAAAAAAGAGGCCATCTGAGGCGATTATAATAAAAACTAGAAATAAATTTTTAAAAAATGAGTCTACGAAACATTATTTAAATATGTAGATATATTTCTGTTATTTGAAAAAAATATTATTTTTTAATTAATAATTGAAATTTTTTTTCATTTTTAGTTTATTACGACTTCTATTGTATGTTGTTTTTTTAACCTGATGGGAATTTTAATAGATTTTTTTGTAATATTTTTATATTCTTCAATGAAACTAACCCACATTTCTTAACAAAATTCGGTTGTAGACGTTGGTAATGTTCACTAAAATTCAAAATTGGACTACATAAATCTCCATTAATAATTGTAAGTTATTATTTAATAAATTTTATATATACTAGCTTCCTTAATGTTTAAAAATTGAAAATATGCAAGGGAAATCTAATTAGCAGAAGTTTAATATTTTAATTAATTTTGTTTTATATAAAAAATTAATATTATCATTTTACTGGGACGCATTAGAAATAATTATTTTATTTCTCTGTTTGAGAATCAGCAAATAATCCCTTATAGAAGCAGATGACATTTCATAAAATTAAAACATAAATAAATTAATAATAATATAAAAAAAAAATTAGATCAAAGATAAGTAAATTCATTTTTTTTTTCATGAGATCGATAAGTGATAATTAAAATATTGGTATGCATATTAGTGTGTTATTGATTCTAATCGATGACATTTTTTTTTAGGAATATAAACACGCAGGTGTCAATCTAATCATACTATGACCAAATTCATTTTAAACTTAACTGGAAATAGTTTGGGTGCCATTATATTTTCATAATTACGCTAAATTTGCATATTTATCACCAAACAGCCTCGTGCACGAAAAAAAAATTATATCTTGTGTAAAATCGAACTAATAATATGGCCTTCCGGCTCGAATGGCGGGACAGCTGACAAATGTTATTTTTGTAAACTTCTGAATTGAAATATTTGTGAATTTGATAATTTCAATTAAGGATTATACGAAACCAACATTTTTTAATAGTTTCATGCTTTATGCGACCTGGATCTTGATTGTGAATAGTAGGTTTCATATGTTTAGTTAATCAGAACTTTATTAACTATTTATAAATAATTTCGGGAGGTTAATAAGTGTTTTTTCCCCTTGACGTATTATTATCATATAATACTTCATAGAATCTATCCGATTTTTTTATTCAACTGCTATAGGTAATGATTAAATGAGTGATATGATTTTTCACTGATATTGGACGTTATTAAATATTTTATCAACCTTAAAAATTGTTTAATTGAATAGCACAATGGTATAGATCATTTTCTGGTGTTTAAAATAATTATAATTTTGACAATTATGTTATTTTAGTTATCTTTAATCAAAGGTTTTATTAAATTTCAATTGGTTCCGCACTCAATGTTGGAACTTAGAAATTTATGACAATACTTACAGTAAAGCCATCTGTTGATCAAAATTAGGATGTATCTACCCTGAGTTTAATTCCCTCAATTATGACAATATTATTAGGTCCCCACTATAATAAAAACCAATATTAAACAATAAATACTGGAATTTGCTAAGTTTATTTGCACCTTTGGAAGAAGCGAAAATCCTTTTCATAAATAATTGAATGCTCAAATCACATAAATACAAATGCTAAGTAGTGGAAAAAAAAATCAACCAACAATTGCAGTAATGAGCAGAGGTCGTAGTTATGTGCAATGTAGGTTAGTGCGTACTTCCTGTCTAGACCTATTCACATTTTAATTAGTGCTCTATGCGTTCCTGAAGTGTTCAGGATTATAGCATGAGGTATAAGCATGTAGAACTAAATAATTATCAAAAACCGTGCTATAACTTTAATCATACTTCTATGAATTAGTTACTCATGTTAATGTTTTTTTGTTAAAATATCAACGTTCCATCAAATTCAGGAATTTTCTAAATAAAACTCACTTCTAATTATTACCTCGGATTCGTGGATAAAAGTATTAAAAAATTAAAAGCCAATGGAGGCTCATTGAAAGTACATAAACCACAAACGTAGAGTTTTGAACCATAGCTTCATTGATTCTGTTGATGATTAATGTTCCAATGATATAATTTGTGATCTCTTATTAGTCAGATTTGAAATCTGAATGAAAATATATTGCTGAACATGGTGGAGAACTACTGAAAAATATTTCTTAGTGCTTTTATCCAAAAATGTATTCTTAAAAGTACTAAATGATTCAAAAACTCCAAATCAACCAATTGGTGAAACTTGCTTAGACACAGCATAAGCTTCAAGGGAGGATTTTGTTTCAATTCGCAAACTATCACTTCATTTCTAGAGAGGTCAGGAAAAGGTGGTTAAATTAGACATTATCCGAAATATATTTATATGCAGAAATGTAGAAAATCTTCAAAATCGATATGGGTTTTCCTCCATTACATTTGTAGACTAAGCTCAATGGACGGTGGTGCAAATACTAGAATTCAAAATTTCAAAATATTTACAGGATGTATGAATGTATGTTTCTTAATCTATTCCAGTGATTCTGTATTTGATGCGTTCCTACAAATGCAGTTAATACAAAATGTTAAAAAAAAATTGTTTGATATCAAATAATTTGTTTTTATGATGTATATGAGTCTTTGATGTATTTGACTCTCAGGAATCAGATTTTGTTTCTGGCATTTTTAAGAAAAATTTGATTATATAACTTTTGAAATATATTTGTCCATTTAATTTATGATTTTAGTAGTTATAAAAAAAAATTATATTAGTTTGTTCCTTTTCCATATTAAATAAAAATTGATGCAAAAAAAAACATAAAGTATTCAAATCTTTTTTCAAATTTTGAAATATTTGAACATGCACGTAGCATTTCACAATACTTTTTACACAATAATACTATCAAACGATATGAAAAGTAAATTTTAGCGCCATGCAATGTTGAGTCAGTTTTTGCAATACATAATCGTTGATACCGATGTATATACTTCAATAACAATTTTTTTAATTATGAGTAGAACAAATTCATTCAGCTAATTCGTCCTGAGTTGATAAGAATCATTTTGGTTCACGATATTTTTGTAGTAGTTCCAATCACTTGATATGCATTATTTTCTAAACGTGTTATAATATGAATATGTTAAAAATGATATGGTTAAAAAAAATTCATTATGACATGAAAATATATGAAAGTTAAATCACATTATTCGTAACAACTAATTATCAGATCGCGAAATGGGGACTACCTTGACATAAAAAACATATGTTCAATTTATCTGTAAAAAACCATTGTGTAACACCCTACTTAATAATCAGTTAAAATAAGGCTATCTTTAGTATATATATCTTTTTGAATGGCAACATTTATTTTTGTCATGACATACAAAAAGGTACTGATAAGGAAAATAATATTGTTCACACAAATTTAATCAGCAAATCGAACGAGAAGATTGATAAATATTTGCACTGGCTAAAATGCTTTTAGTTAATTGGTAATTGTTTTTAGCAATAGTGTAAATACTTCATTTTTACACAGAGTAGCACTACAATTTTTCACCGTGTTCATACTTCAATGTACCGATCATGTATTGACTTATTCCTTTGTTCGAGCTGTGAGTACCCATTAATTTCCTCCCTTGTGTAAATTCAATTACCGGCTAATTGAATTACATAAAAACTGTGATAAAACAAGAATGTTTTATTCATTTCGAAATCAATTTAATCGAAAAAGGTACCAAGAAATTATAATGATGAAATATATGTTTTACAAAATAAGATGATTTGTAAAATACATTCAGCATTTTGTAATACATCAATTCGTCAATTACGGAAATCATATTGAATTAACAATTCTGTTTTGCCCCATATTTTCGTTAAACAAGTACATATACAAAAGGTATTTAGCTCATGTAACATAATGATAAAACCTCAAAATATATATATTTAATATATAGATGGCAACAGTCAGTACTCTGAAAACCTAAAATTTCAGGGAAGGGTTCAAGCCATATTTATCATTTTTTTTTTTTAATTTTTAACTTATGACCCATATTTAAGTCAGTTTAGTTGACAACAACAATAAGAAGATAATTAGCTTCTAAGTCTTATTGGAGTAAAGTGTCATAATTCGGAAATATAATTTATGAACTCCTTATTTTCAATTATAAAGAAATTATATTACTACAAAAATCGTATACTATTAGTATATTTATAAGATCATTATGCAGCTAAAAAGATTAATGATGTTTGAATAATATTTTATAAATTTAAAAAAATATATATGGAAAAATGCCTAGACATTGTGTACCCCTGTAATCCTGCTGTTAAGATACTAACGATGAGGTTCCAACTAAGCAGGCAGCTTGTACTACAAGAAACCGCTGGTGTTAACCCATCCTCCAATATCTTCCAACACCTAATCCAAATAATCAGTCTCAACTAAGGCCCTCTTGGATTTAATACCCCCCTTGTACAGGTTTAATACCACATAATTACCAATATTTTTCAGTTTCATTAATTCATTTTTCATATTACTACCACTCTAAAAATTTAAATTTTAGGATGAAAACTATTTGATACTAAATTGCTATGTCAATATTAACAAAACAAAAAAAAATAATTTGTAAATTAAGAAATTAAGGCTCTGAATATTACCACTTCTTAAATATAAACTTTAAAAAAAATAAAAAAATAAAACAGATAAGCCCATAATAACCAACTGTCGAAACTTAGTATCTTGAATTTGGACTTCATATGAAGTAGGTTGATTTTTTGTTTCGTAAAAACGGACCGCATTTTTAATGATATAAGCAAATATTGGGCAAAAATATAAATTTTTCTACAGAATAATTTAATTCGAAGTCATTCTATAATTTATATCATTTTTTAAAATTTAAAATGTGAGTTCAATTTTTATATATATATTTTTTTTTTAATAAGTTGATTATTTGTTGACGTTATGGGATGGTGGTACAAGATGGTCGGAGTGGCGGTCAAAAAAGGCACAAAACAGCAAAATATTTATTTATTAATGACCTAGTGAGTCCAAAAAGGGGAGTGAATATTAATCATTACCCTTTCTTGATGAAGCCCTGCAATGTGGAGCGAAACGTTGATTACTAATAAAAATATTTTTGCTGTCTCTGTTCTTTTCTTTAATGTCACCTGAACCATCTTCTTACTAACATATTTTTTAAGCTATATTTTCTCCATTGCCTGAAATAGAGAACTGACCTGTATTTAACATACAATTTCTATTTCCTCTAGATAGAGGTACATAGCTTTATATTTAATTCGGTACCTTGAATATTAATGGAAACACAAGAATAATTCAACATTATTATAAACTCCTAAAAGTTAAGTTAAAAAGCTTTCACCTGTTTGAATTTAATGTTAAAAAGAGAGAATTTAAAACTATATACCCATGGGTTGGAACAAATTTATTATTAATCAATGCCCGAAAATCCCAACGAACTAAACCCGTGTTAGGAAAGTAATGTTCGTTGTTTATTAACAGTAAGTTGAAAATTCAACACCTCAACGGGATTTGGGTTTTCGAATCGTGCCTAATGTACTTCGGATGTAGCTTTAAACAGACCTGAATTATTACTAGTATAAAACTAAGCGTTTAGTAAGTCCGGACAGGTGTAATAGAATGGGCAAACCGCAACAATTAGCAAACTCTGAGGCGAGTCTTCTGAATTTCTCACGAGCTTAGTTTCCCTTCTTTGCGGCCGCAAGTTGTCAGCTTGTAAGCTAGCCTTGCGCCATGTTTCTCTTGAAACATGACTTCAAAGTACCGCTTATATCTTCTAAAGCCCTGCCCAAGAGAATTACCTTATGCTCTCACATTCAAATATATTATATTTTTTTTCAAGAGTGAAACCATGAATTAAATGTTATATGAATATTAAATAATTTCCCATTCGAGCTGAAAGAAAATTACTGTCTCTTGAAATAATAACTTCAGATATCCGAAAAAAATACCTTATTGCTTTGGAATCTTCTCCGTCTCGTGAAATGAATGATATAAAAGAAGGTTACTTATATAATTACTATTCGATATTTTGTGAAATTATTTTTTTAAATTTTTCATTAGTTCATTAGAAACTTAAATAAAACCATATAATAATGAATTAAAAAACATATGCATTCATTAAAAAACATATGCAATACCTTTTCATATGTGATTTTTTAACTCAGCCATAACTAAATAACACCATATATGTTGCTGTAAAATACTCAGAAATTCTGATATACTATATTTACTTTTCTGTTATTATCCAACTAATTATTATAAATAGATAGTTATGGAAGTATCACATGTGAACAAGTAAAATTATTCTGGAAAATATTGATTAGTTGACAACTATTTGACGGAGAATTTATTTAAGGTCTTGAAATTATTTAAATCATTTCTTTTTTCTGAATTTGTTTCTATTTATGATTATGGAAATACCTCTGAACGGCGGATTTTGAAATTTCGTTTTGCTATATTTTGTAATTATATACCTATTCATAAAATAAAAAAAATAATTAAATGAAATATTTAATATTATAATAATATCTATGTATGAATTAGATATTAAGATAGAAAAAATTTAAAATAAAGAATGATACTTGCGCACACTCTTATTTATATGGAGTATTTTTTTGTAAATAAATCCAAAAAAAATTTAGATCATCCTTTCTATTTTCAATTAAAAAAAATTTTTTTTGTAAACAACTAACATTTTAGTCATTAGTCAATTGAGGAGGGTTCAAAACTTTTTATAATGTGTTCATTTTGAGTTTTTCTTTGGAAAATTATTTATATTTTGTTTAAATTAAACCCCTCCCCCAAAAGAAAAAATAATTCACTAGTATCATTTTGATCAGGTAGTTCTATTTTATTTTTATTTATTATTATTGTTTCTTATTTATAATTTTCGTTTTATTTGTAGATATCGAAAATATACTATCAACGATATAATTTTTGGCTGACATAATCCTAGAAGCTTTGTACATTTTTTAAAGTATTTATTTGAACAAATTTATCTGATATCAGCTCTATATTTTGGTTTTAACAGGTAAGAATTTCCGGTTTGATTCTATGAAAATTCGTTTAGATCGGTTTGTCGCCTGAAAACCGAAGAATTTCACTCTTAAGTTGTATGTGCGTAGAACGAAGATCTATAGCTTTGATCCTACAGGATGAGGCATTGTCAGTCGAGATGCACTTCGCCTTGAATATTGCTATCTGCATCCATCATCTATCTGCAGTCCGAACATATCCTACATCCATTGTATTATAATTTGATCTAAGTTACTTCACAAACTTAGATTAGCCAATACTTTAATTCCTTTTTACTGAAAGATGATATCATGGAATGCTATTCTTTTGTGGTCCCTATTCGTCGAAACATTATGAGTTTATTTTTCAATTTGTTTATGAAACTCCTCCTATTTTCTATGGGTGGCAAGTTACACTATCCTTATTGGTTATGACTGCCGATCCACGATTTGATTGCAGATTGAAGGTTCATTATGACCAGCATTAACCCTTACAGCCTAAAATACTGGCATGGTTATCAAGGTAACGGGAATTTTCAATGATGAATTTACCAAAGTCAAAAAAATAATTTAATCGAAAATTAATCTCCTGAACTAATGGAATTGTAGGTAACATAATGGGTTATCTGACTAACCATGTAAGCAACTATACCTGAAATGGCACCATCAATTTAAGTACATAGAAGTAGAACATGTAGCAAACAATAGTAGAGAATTGATAAAAGTAGATAATATAAACTTCCACAAAACGGGCAGAAAAGGCCCATAGCACTGACAAATCAGTCTTTAAAATCTGATAATTTGAATTTAAAATGTCTAATCAAAAACAGAATTAATACAATCTTGTTCAGTTCAAATAATTGGATAAATTGGTAATAGAGAGCAAAGCTACATTAAATTATAAATAACGGAAAATGCCCAATGTGTGTGACGTTCTTCCCTGCAATACTTGAGGTTTTGTTGTGTATTCCAAAGCATATAAACTGAACCAGGAATCTTCACTGATTATATTGTGTTTCGAAGTCAAGACTTAGATTTTAAAACCGGAAATCGGTATTGGATACATCCTTGGTACAGACATTTTGTATGAGCATTATAACGAACTAGCCTTGAAACAATATAAATTAACCAAAATTGTGTCCGATTTCATCACCTGAACATATGTAAAAATTCTCAAAAAAACCTGTAGGTTTTCTGGACGTAAAGTTTTCAAAATATATACAATAAGTAGCAAACTTGCCTATTTTCGGAGAATCAGCGATTCAGCTTTTCTCAAATTGTATCCACCTTCTTTCCACTATGGACATTGGTTGCTCATAATTCCTTCGACGTTATACAAAGCACAGCATTAATCGAATGTGATGTATTCAGTAAATATAACCGGTTAGAGGTTCTTTGGTGTGGAAGAGAATTTCCCACAGAGCCCTTCCCCAGAGGTACCCCCCAGAGCGAACACTATATAGACATAGAGACCCACTGAGTACAGGAGGGGTAGCCGAGGATTACATTTGCATACAATGGCGACGATCACTCATTAGCAACAAATACACAGGAGCTGGATACACCAAGACACATTGTTAGGGTCTGCGCTTCCAGTTCTCTCTTACATTTATCTATTGCCTATTGTCTTTTCCGTCTTCTGGAGGGCACGGTGCTCTTGCACTTTTCCAGCATACCGATTATCTAACCATGGGTTTCATTTCCGGAATCCCAATGTCGAAACATTACAGCACGCTATACATTTTTACGTTATACATAAAAATAATTTATTTTTTAGCAGTTAAGCAGTGATAACACGTAACTGCCAAGAAAAGCAGATTTCATATTTTGGCATCACTAATATTATGAAGCTACTTGCCATCTACCCACTGGTGAGATCACGTATTTGTTGACTAGACTAATATGAATGAAAAATATAATGTAATAACTGAACATTAGATGAGTGATCAAATTGTCTGGTAATTACTCGTATTAATTCACCTCTTTGGAATCATGAAAAATATTAACAATCACAGATCTTTTAGATTTTTAATTTTCTTTTATTAAAGTTATATTCTTGTTCTGTAAAGTAATCATTTAACAGTAATGAGATACATTTCTCTACATACCGATATATTAATGAATTTTAAATATTTCGAATCCTTGAAAACCACGACATTCACTTTAATTCATTTGGACAACCTTTCTAAGCAGTCATATATTTATAAAATATGTATAAATAAAAACATTAAATTAAAAGATATTCAAATGTGTAATTCAATTATGGAATTACAGATGTGACAGATTTCATTTTAATTAACATGTAATTAAAACTTAGGAAGCGAAGCAGTTCAGTATGGAAGCCGTTGTGTTACTCACCCATGGACCCGGTTTCGATTCCGGCCGAGAGAGATAACTATTAATTCGGCTACTGTAGCCGTGAGTCCTACTGGCCGTACCTGGCCTTTATGAAATGGGTACCTTTAGTTGGATTGTAAACTGTAATGTTGAACGAAAAACACCTCCTTGCACAATCATTGTTGAAGAAACAGTTCTTCTTTAAAAAGTACTGAACCTTTTTTTTCAATTAAAACGTAATTAAATTAAGATCCGGAAATTGTTAAAAATGAAAAAAAATAGTAATTCCCAAATTAATTAGATAAAAAAAGTATTATTTGTTATTTGCGAATTCAAACCCAATGGATTATAAAATTGGTACGAGCAAGGAAGAGAAATGGGCAACGTTTGATCGTATTTACATAAAATGGTTTCGCCATTTATCTTGGGAGCGACCTTTAATATCGTTTCCTTTCAGACAGATCCCAATCGGAAAGTCCCCTAGTGACGATGTTTCCATGAGTTATGATCCAATAACGACTCTATACTAACTCCTAATGAGATCCACTCAGGAGCTAAGTGAAACGCACTCCTGTTATAAAGCACTAATTATCAAATATTCTCATAATTAATTATGTGCCTGGAGGGGGCCAACAACTGTTCCATAATAACATCCTTAGCATCCTCCTTGTCTTAATTTCCGCAATTACCATGAGGGAAATCTTCCTATCGCATCATCTCTTCTGTTTGTTTTACAGGACAGCTGTTCCTTGAGGATCCCCTGCAGTGGGGTAACGGGACTCCTTTCGTATTCATATTATTAGCTCAAGGCTGATAGGTCCTAACAATCTTATTTACAGTAGATAGGTTAGTAGTTCTAACGGCGGGGACAAACAATTCTCTTTTTCAAATATAGTTATCTAGATTGTTAATTAATTTTTTATAAATAAAATTCCGATAAAGTTAAGGGAAATATAAAATAATTATTTATTTATATACACCACAAACGTGGTTAAAAATTAATAGTGGTATATCACCGTATTCATACCAAAATAAATAACTAAATAAAAAATTAATTATGAATAAATAAAATCTCTATATCTGTATAAACAGAAAAATAAATAAAATGAAAATAATCAAACATATACATAGTAGAAATAAGGATAAAATAAAAAAAAAAAAATTTAAAACTAATATAACAATAAAAAATAATATAATAAAAACACTAATCAAATTTACACTATTATGAAATCTTAACTAAAATTTAAAATTCTCCTTCCTAAAAAGTTAAAATACATCGTAAAAGATTCAAATTCCTATGTTGTAATATTTATACAAAGCCAGAATTTCGAATTATCGAACAGTGTATAAAACCGGTTTTGCACTTTTCGATGTTTTTACCCTTTGCACTATGTTTGCCTCCCTCTCTAGGTATGTAAGACTATAACATAAAACATTTTTAAAACCGATTCTTAAAATTTATACACTTTGTAAAAACAATATGGTGCTTCATGAAGTTATAAAATTAATCGCTTAATATTTGCCGATGGCACATTCAGTTTTTCTTTGTTATAAAATAAAACGGGGATTCAGATATATAAACCGTAGAATTTGACTATATATTATTTTCAAATTTATATTTCTTTGCAATATCTAAAATATTGCTTTCTAAAATTAATTATTGCTATATATTTTATCAATGAAAAATTATTTATTATATTATCACCTAATTCAATACTCAATATGTTAAATCAAAAATTCGTTGGAGGGAATAAAATGTTTAATTTACCAACAATTTTGTCCGGATCACCCAACTACATTACTGTATTTTTATTTCTTGAAAGATATGAAATTTTTTTTTCAGCTCTTATAGATTTATAATAATAAGTTGTTGTAAATGTTGGCATTTGATAAAAATAATTTTACTTTTACTTCAAAGAGGTACAACATTGTATCTAAAAAATTCAAAATATTGGTATTATTTTTAAATTCTAGCAAGTTTATGAGTAAAATGTCTTACCACAATTTTCGCAGTTTGAAGTTTTTTAAATCTCAAATTTCCCTTTTGGACATTTGTAGTCCAATCTAAACTTTCCATAGCGATGTCTCTGCTCACATGTGCAAGCTAAAGATTTGATTAGAAATAGGTTTACCATATATTTCTTTAATTTATTATACAATGAACTTTTTTACTAATCCAATGTGAACCAGCAGAAAACAGTGCATATATAATACTAAGGAGTTATCCTTTGATAAAAGAATGAAGAATTTTTAAAGAAACCACCTCAGACGAAATAAAAAAAGAGCCTCCCTTATTCAAAGACCAGTCCGATAATGGGGTGATTGAACCATCGCACTGTTATAACTGGCCAATGGTCGGAGAGTGTGTATCTTTGAAAAAGGCAGGATAAAGGAAGGCACGAGCTAATCAGAGAGGCAGTGAAAAGAGGACCCAAACGAACTGCCTTTATAAGTAGCTGTGAAAGGGAAGACCGGTGGCACGACCCCGAGATAGATGGCTCTGGTCTCAAAGGATCACGACAATTATTTTCCTCAGCCTGCGTCAGATTAAGGCGGCAGAAATACCGAGTTATCGTACAATACTCCTGCCTTCTTCTTCTTCTTTCCTGTTAGTTCCTTTTGTCCGTTCTTTCCACCTCCCTTGTAATGGAATAATAAGCTCCTCTCTCCGGATCTGTTTGCATACCGTCGACCTTTTTTGGACGAGTCCGGCTGCTGAGTGGAGATGAGCCACAGAGAAAAGGATTCCTCACCAGATGTCCGACTAAGCCTTACAACTATGTGCGAAGAGGTATGTTGGATGTTCCGTTAAAATAAAACCGGTCATGAAAAGGCCTTTGATTCCATAATCTTAACGGCTGTTTTTTAATCTCATAACGGAACACTTTTTGTCATTTACCTTTTCTCATTCGAAAGTTATTTTTTAGTGTTAAGTTGCATTCAATGGATTTAGTTTTCTAGTCCACGGCTGCTGAAGTCCACTTGTCAGCTTTCTTATCCTACCTAGTTTTTGAACCACAAAATAAATGCGCCACATTACCTCACTACAATATCATGTCATATCATCATAATTTATTGACTTGGCCCTCCAATGATGAGCACCGAGTGAATCTCGCACCAGCAAAGCAGCTTGGCCTTCCCTTATGATTCTCTTGTTAGGAAGTCTGGTGGTCTGTAGTGAAGTTGCCATTTCTTTACATTTCGGCGATTTTATTCTATTTTATTTCTTCTACAGTTTTCACAATCGTTTCATTATGATAACGTAATTTAAATAAATTCGTTACATCAGATTATGAATTTCCATTAAATTTTATGGTTTAGTCAATTTAATTTAATTGGGGCTATATGTTCTATTGAAAGGTCAGGCTTAATATTTCTTATTATTACACGATAAGATATTCTAGGCAATCAGTTTCTAAATGAGGACCAATATGCTAAAAAAAATATTTAAAATACCTGATATATCCACAGATACACACACGCATTCATATATATATTGTATTATTTGACGGTTTGTGATATGGTGGCTTGGCTGAAATTATATAAATAAATTTTCTCATAATTATATCATCCGTATGAAACAGCAATGTTGTGTATGCAGATTTTGCCACTGTGGGTTTTGTTAAACGTGGTTTAAATATTAAATGTTCCATTGACGTAGGCATATAAAAATTAAAAACTAGCTGCAACTTTAAATCTGTAACCATAATCCACTGTCATCCATCTTGTTTTATAACGTATTCATCATAATTATGCTTCAACATCAAGTCTTGAGGAACTGATATTTTCATATTATTTATGAGCCTAAGCAGGTTATCGACAATTCGGTAACATACCATACTTGAGACAACTAATAAAGCCATATTTTACCTTCACATCACAGTAGGAAGTTCTGTTGTTGTCTTTTGAAGGGACGACACGAGAGAAGAACCGTGGATAAAAAGTGGTCTAGCAGGACAATTTTTTTTTTTTTTTTTTTAGTGATTCGAGCTAGTTGTATGAGGCTAATGGTAGGCGGCGAAGGAGGGTTGAAGAAAGGACTAAGTAAGAGATAAAAAGAGGCCTGCCGTAGGAGATTGACACAGAGGGAGGCGACAATAGCTGATGCCGGACAAAGCGAAGCCGGTGAAAGGGTGGCATGAAATATAGTGCGGGGGCCTGTATTAATAATTAGTTGACAGGGTCATTAATAACAGCGAGAAAGAGCGGCCATGTTGGCTATAGCCTTAATGAAGCTGGGAGTAGCCATTGTAGGGGTAACAAGCTTCTACACGGCTACTTCACCATGTCACATCCAAGCATAAATCATAGCTGGCTTCTTTATCTAGGCCCAATTATCCAACGTGAGTCGCTAAGACGTTTCTCTTGGTGGGGCACCCGGCCCACGAGGTCTTGTTCAGGGCTGTCTGTATTGTGTCACGAATCTCATAGTGCAAGCATGTTCTAAGTGCTGCGTCTGCTCTAGGAACTGATATTGCAACGGCAGTTCACGAACAGAGCCATTTGATAATAAAATACGCTAAAATCTAAATGAAATAAATTCCAATAAGAACATTCTTTTTTCAGATACCAATCCTACAAAATTCATACCTGTGCTATAGATAGCGTTAAAAGTTAGAACACCTTTTAACTTTAATTTTAACAACTTTTAGTTTTAATTTTTAAAAGAATTAACAATTTTTCTTATCCTAAAAATCTCAAAACATAACTAAAGCAATTGAGATTATAGGTCGAATTCATAAATGGTATTCACTGCAGTAAATAAAAAGAATAGGCTTTCAAACTTTCTGTACAGAATTGTAGATTATTTATTTATATTTTTTCCCATACTAAAATAATATAGTCTAAAAAATATTCAACAAATGATGAACTTACTAAGTAGTAAATTTCACAACTCAACCAATTCAATTTCATAACTCCAACCAAAAAATTGAAACTAAAATGAATGAACAAACTCTCGAAAAAAATTTACAGAATACGTAAAGCTATTCATTTATTAATTAATCCATGTATTTTTTCTGTTGTTTAGCGGTATAAGGAAAAAAAAAAAAATGAAACTCAATGGGATAGTGCGATCGTGTATCTTTAACATACTGCTCTTCCGATTCGAATTTCTTCTCGGATTACTAAAAACTCTTAGATACATACCCGTGACATTCCTAATGTTTTTACTGTCATTATATATGTCTGTGTTGTAAAAAATCTTTTTATTTATTTAAATTGTTCGTCTTTTTCACATAAAATTTCCATCCCTCATCATGATCAACCCAAATAATTATTTTCTTGTCAGTTTATATCACTTTGAAGAAAACGTTCTTAAAGCATGTCCGCGGTTAGTAACCTTTACCTATTTCTCTAGATTTACTTCTTGCTTTATCCCCTAGGACTTGCTGTTGCAGGGAGTTGGCCTGGACGTGAAGGATGGACTGCCCACAGCCGCCCCCGGCTGGCCCTACCCCTCGGTCTACCACCCTTAC
This sequence comes from Halyomorpha halys, assembly GCF_000696795.3. Lineage (NCBI taxonomy): Eukaryota > Metazoa > Arthropoda > Insecta > Hemiptera > Pentatomidae > Halyomorpha > Halyomorpha halys. The sequence continues at coordinate 49,597 of NW_027110100.1, read as the reverse complement.
GAAGCCGCCTTCGCTGGCTACCCCTTCAATGGGTAAGTAATTATTATCATGCAATAAACTAATTCTTTGTGTTCATAAAATTAAAATTATTGACATACCGTGTTCATAACTTATTCCAAATCTTATAGTCATGGAGGATAAGATTGATATGAATTTACAATAATAATTTTCAAATATTATTAGACTCAAAATAACATTATTTTTATAATTGACCAAGAAAAACAAAAATCTACTTCATTTTATATATGAGGTTTTAAGTTTCACGATACATTGAATCCCAAAATTGAATAAAAAAATTTCGGTTGTCCATCCCCCGGCCGCTGAGACACTTCTGGAATAATTTTTCTGTTTTGGCACAAATGTCAGATATCAAGGCAGGTTGAACATCAGAAATCGTTATTACCACCTGATGTTATGTTTCAAGATGAGAGTCTATGATTGGTTTCTTTTATCCGTTATTTATTTTTTTTTTTTTAAGTTATTAGTTTCTTTTATAAGATAAATAAAAATATATATATATATACACTAATAACTAAGGCATATTAGCTCTACCACGCCCAATGTGGTTTCACAATGATGGTTGCTTCTCTAATATGATCTATGGCTTCCAAGTTTTACTACTGTTTGGATTATTAAGTATAAAATTTAATTGTTGAAACTAAGCATTAAATTTTTCCAGTTAGACAGAAATAGAATAATTTTGTTATTTATAGCATATCTATATAGTGCAACAGTTAGAACGCTATCACCACCAATTTTACATTTATCGAACACTCCGAGTTGTTCGTGTTTTTTTTTTTCTTTTTCTCCTTCTTTTGACCATTTATGGCTTACGTGGTGTATACTACAAGACATCAAACTATCCCAGTCAGAGTGGGAAGGTCAAGATTCAGTCCGTGTGTTCGCCAAAAATAAATTTCAACTTCCCCAAAGTTTGCTTGGTGACGCCATAACACTCAGCCCTCTATACTCTCATTTTTCTGTTCCTGTCTTAAGCTATACCTTCTTCCATTTTTCGATTCCTTGGGTTAGGACGAAGGTAGGCAGGGAGGCACGAAGGCAGCCTCCCCAAAACCTCTACCGGCGATAGGGTCCCATAGAGGAGCTGCCGATAAGGAGATAAGATAGCGGGAAGAGATGATCCCCGCGGCCATGTTGTAAGAGTAAACTTACCAAAAGTGCCGCCATGTCAGCTGAACCGACATATTTACCCACATATCGTGTGGTGATAGCCTCACCGCCTCCCTTCAGATCTCGCCTTATCTACCGTCCCTGATAGCCCAGTCAGCTAGTCCCTGCGTCTATGAAAGACTTCACTGTGTAAAAGATCGGATCTCAAATTAAAAGCCAATGATAAAAATATTAGTAATTACTTATGAGTAAATAGAATATATATTAGGTTTTTTAGAACATGGTTCATATTGAAATAGCTGAGGATTCCTAAATAACCGTTATAAAAGTAATAATATATGCCTGAGGAAATGCAATAATCCTGAAAAAAAACTGTTATTGACGGATTAATGAATCATTTGAACAGATTAACCGAATAACCACTTGCTTAGAGCAGTTTCGTTATTCCCTTTCGCTGTGGAGGTAAGTCCTGACCACAAATGCTGAACTTTATAACAGTTTTAAAAGTGATTTAAGAATTTACTCATTTAGCAGTTCTTATATCAAGCCGCAATATACCGTCGTTCCTCCTAGTAGGCGTATTAGTTCCATAATGCCCAAACAATTTTTAAAAATATTATTTCAAAAAATGTATTTATTACATGTAAAATCCATCCACAATCTGCAACAAGTGATTTTGATTCTATAAAATAATTTTATACGATATGAAAAATTTTGAAAATAAAATAAATAAGCATACTTTAATGAATTTAGATCTTGGCCACTACATATTTAATCTGACTTGTTGGATTGTCAAGGCAGAAGACTTAAGTTGAACATGTCGATTTGACTATTTTAGGGCAACTGCATTACCCCATTTATTTTACTCAATTTTGTTTTGTTTGGAGAGCTACCATGTACACTGATTTGAAATGGGAGTTTTAAAAATGCACTATATAATATTTAATTGGAAATTTGACTTAAGTGCGGAATTGTTAAAAGTCTAAAAGTGTAATTGTAAATGGGTAACATTGCAGAGAAATTATTAGAACCACTAACGCAATTCATGTCAACGTTCTTATTAGAACTAAATTAATCGATAATTGTTAGTTTAAGACTGCTACGCAATTCATTTAATTATTTCAGCATTAACCTTTTCTTGGAGTAAAATTTTGTATATTACTCACTATTCACATAACCTATGCAGAGAGGGTATTCTTTATTTTTCGTTCTACCTTCTGTTGCATTTATACATTGTAAAGAATAAAGAGACATCAATATACAATCCATTCTTTTTTTTTTATTTTATTTTTTATGTTCTGTTTTAAAACTCTCTCCAAAGAACAGTATCTGCTGGCAATTTCCCTCAAATTCTCAAAGAGCAGATCGTGGCCGTAAGGAGGCGAGGCGGCGAGGATGAGGAGGAATGTTTAATCTTGAAATGAGACCACGAAGCGGAATGGTCGGGATTTTATGCTCCCATCGACTCTCTGTAGTCAAGACCGCCACTCTGATTTATATCGCCGGTCTCTTCCAATGAGATCCTCCGATGAGGTTCATATACATATAGATTTATACAAAAATCAGGGCCTTAACGACCAGGAAAAAATAGAAAATGGGACGGACACGGGAGGATGAGGGACTAAACAAAAAAAATAAAATAAAAAAAAGTTAAAAACTTGTTGAGTAAAGGGAAACTTTATCCCGGCCATAGTTGGCCCTGCTTTCCCCTCTTCTCCCCCCAACAACCTGCCCCTTAGACTTTTTACTTCACACCTTTTCACAATCACCTAACCCAACAGCCATCCTAAACCACTGAGCTTAATAATTCTATAGGGCGTTTTAGTTCACGCTTCTTTGTTTCCTGTTTTTTCTTTTATATATTTATTTTTTTTATGAAACGTAATTCTTATATCACCTACCTTTTAAAAGTCTGTTCACTGGATTAATAACAACTCATGTACTATGCTGAAATACAGCAAACGAAATAAGTATTTTGTATTTATAGAACGAATCCTAAAATTCTATTGGAAAAATCGTTATTGCTATTCTGAGGAAGAATTGAACGAATTATGTATATTAATATTTTTTTTTCACTTATACAGTCACTTATAATAATCTGTTTAACATTATGAAAAACAATCAAGAATATTGTTAAGTTTTAAAAAATATTGACTTTTTCTGTTGCTTTTAATTCGAAATTTTCTAGACCAGGCACAATAAAAAAACATACTATTTTGAATATTGTTAGAATCGCCTTTTTTGTACAATATCAGCGATAAAAATATATGTATATATTATTTTACTTAGTTTATTATATTAAAATTATTTATTTTATTTGATTAATTCTTTATTATTCTTATATATTTTATGTTATGAATTAATAATTACTACCCTATACATATATTTTGTTTAGAGTTTGGCAAATTGTATTGTTTTTCAATAAAACGTTTTTATCTCTACTACTTGCAGATGTTAAAACACAATTGTTTAATATATTTTTTAAAAACTAATTCAGATTAATTAACCATATTATCAAATTATATTTTTTTATATACATATTACATGTTAAACAACTTTTAAAACAAGATATTTATAAAACTTCAAATTCGCTTATTCTGTCTAAATCGTCTTTGTCCATTATTATATCATTTATGTTTTATATTCATTCAAGTTCTGCTGACTATTGTTAATAAAAATAAGTAAATAAATAGTTGCTCTTTTTTGCCTTTTTGTTAACTTTTTCAATGCAAATCACTCCATTGATACAATTATTTGAAAATAATAATCTGATCCAAATCCGTAAGAGACCAAAGTGCAGCTGATTTCGTGTTATATTTATATTCTTGGATGAAGGTAAATGGCGGTATCATTTTCGTGTAAAATGTGGTTGTAATGATGATCCTGCAACTGATGAAAATTTAATATTTATTAAACGGTGATATTTCTTTTTTTTTTTAAACTATTTAAAATCATTAGGCGATCTTCAAATATGCACCCTTCAATAATTTTATGATTTCGTCATAGAATAAAGTCCCATATTATGTTCAGTTAAGTTATATTAAGGCTGATAAATTAAAATTATTTACGTTATAACAACGGCAAACATTTTTTAAAGAATCTAAATCCTAATGACCCATTACGGGTAGATGCATTTATTAAATAAATAAATTCAAAGATGAGATATAACCAGTGGCTCAATATTACATGGAACGTGTTTACAAAATATAATTGTCTATATTAGATTACAATTTGAATAAACAAATACTAATGTGGTACTTGCACAACACTAGTATAAAAAATTGCATGTATTTTCAGATTTGTTTACGAATATTTTGTTTTCTATTCAATAAAAAATAAAATACTTTAGCCTTAACAGGCTCGTCTGTATAGTGACATGCTGTCAAGATTGTATACATGAATTATCTTTTTTATCATTCTATTAGAATAACTATTGCTCAATGGAGATCTCATAGGGAATAAAGAAGGAAGGTGGTTCTATAACGAAACATCAATTTTTCAAAATGTAAAAATACAACGTAACGAATTTCATTTGATTTTAATGGATTGACCAATATTTCATATGGGATTTAAGAGTGATACTAATTGATAGTAAAAAAAGGTTTTAACTTTTTTTTCTTCCTGATTATTATTCTAGATGCACATCTGGATTGAATAGTGCTAATCTCATACTTTTCAGAGCACTGAGGGTGATTACAAAATAAATTTGAAATTAGTATCATACGTTTCACATTCCAAGGTTTATTTCCTGCCCTTTCTATGAAATTCCAACATCTTTTTTTATCGGTTACTGATATTTATTTTTTAATTTTCATAAACAATTTCCTGTTTTTGTTGCGTGAAGTATATTATAACTTTAAAATTGAACATTTTATGAAAAAAAGACGATACATTTTGATGTCTAGTCTCTTTTGAAAGTGATATGATCGTAGTCATTAAGTTCATTTTTCATCAAATCCACCTCTATCCAACTATCAGTTTGATATTTTTCTATTATGCTGCAACACCGTATAGCCAAAGGATTTTCAAACAATGCAGTAATTGATTATTTATCTACTAGATTACAGCACAATTCAAACCAACAAAAAATATATCATAGCAACTGGGAGTTCAGAAATAATGTTCTAGGTCGAAGAATCGCTCCGACAAGTAAGTTATCGTTTGAAAAGCCATTCATGGATACTTTTTTAGCTTTAAATATCCCATAACTAGATTTATGTAACAGTTGAGATGAGACAGTTGGCAGCATTGCCAAAGCCGTCACGTGACAAGCACTTCCTCCATCGGAAGGTTCCCGACCCGTAGAGCGCTTCCTCCTCCCGATATGTACACATCCGTCGCACGTACTCCATTGTCCCCGACTGGTCCATCTTCGGCCCCGTACTCTGTTATTATATTCTAATCAATGTTCCGTCGGCTAATTTGGCCTCGTTCATAACTGATTCTACTCCCTACTTCGGATTTCGGGGGTCGGAAGTGCTTATTTGGAGCCTCCTACATGACAGGCCTCAGGAACAATACCCTCTTCCTTTTCAGTCCTCTTCAGCCCGACGGCAGGCCTTCTAATGTTCAGATCACAGTTCCAATCTGTCCTGGTTACATGATGAATGCTAGTGCCGAATTGAGTTGACCAACAGTTGTCCAATGTATGAACGAGAAATGTAATCCAATACCATCACTATAAGTCTTACTAATTTGAAATTATTTTCAAGTAATTAATACACAATTAATTAGTCATACAATACACCTGAGTAATCGGCACTCTACGGCGGAAGCGATGACCCAAATTAGAATGCGCTAGCAAAGCGCGGAATTATAACGAGATGTTTGCTGCGTTGTGAGTGGAACAAGTTTCTTGTTGAATAGATGAATCAGTTATTTGTTTTGATGTTTATTTATGAACGATTCATCTCCAAGTATTTCGAATTAAAACCACTAGCGTTATGAACAACTGCAGAATGGCATCTCATCTAGGTTCCCATACTAACCAATCAGCCTATCGTTTCCCAAAACTCCTCAGACTGGTAATACAACGAAAGCTAATGACTGCGTGACTGCATAAAGAAGACGGGACCCGGGAAGGAGAGAAGGCCGGGAGATGAGGCTATCTTATCCGAGGACCGCGGCTTGGTAGCCACCCTTGTAACTGGAGGTTATCTTAATTGGAGGGAGGCGGCGGTGTGATTTGCTCGACACCGCTCCGTCGACAAGGAACTTACATTAACTGAGGTATTTTTATCTGCTCCGGGACACAACAAGTAATTGATCTGCCCAGCTATTTAAATAGTTTCTCAGCCGGCGCCATCAGGTCGCTAACCGCCGCCCAGGAGAAAACTCTACAACTGCCGGTGTCATCCTTGTCTGTAATCGGAATTCCGAGGGTTTGCTCATTACAGGGTAAACGACATCTGTCTGGGATTGTACGTTGCAGTTTTTCTTAATTGGGCTATAACCAAATATGCACTTTTTTGGAGCCTCTTAGTCCTAATAACCATATCTCGCAAAATAGCCCCTGCATTATTTTACATACACAGGTGTGAAGAGCCTCAAGTTTAAAATCTTTTACGAAATTGAAAATATGTATTTATGGTGAGTAAATGCCTGGGATTGTGGCACTCACTGGAAATGCTACTAAATATAATAGAGTTAATATTTTTTTTTGTAAACTTGGCTCTAACGATTTTGATTCAGCCGATATCGATGTTCAAATTGAAAGGCCACTCATATCATCTCGGTCTTAACCATGAAATTATGCGAGAGAGCTTTACTGACGGATTTTCAAAAAAGTTACCTCTAAAGCGTCTATAATTTTGTTTATTTGAAATTTTAGCATCTTTCTTTATTTGCAGCAATGAAACATGTATACATATACAATATGAAAAATAAGTCAATGAACTGAAGGAGCAATATTTTCTCAGGTTGAAAAAAAATTACCAAAATAAGAGTAGTAATCTATACGTATAAAATACCGCTAGAAATTCAATAATTTTAGAAAAATAATAACTAGCTTGTTAATTTGTATTGAGTAATTGAGAGTGACGGAAAAAGCATAAATAATCGGAATTAATAAATATATACATGTTTCTATGGTTATTGTAGAAATAGTCAGTTTTAATTAATTGTATATGAAATATATAGGTAAAGGGAAGTACTGCTATAAAATATTTCTTCTTCAATCCATATTTGAGCAGAATTTAATTTTAGAATAGGTGTTGTATGAGGTGAACACCGCAGATTAAAAAACATGTCAACATACAATTGTATGATTGTGTTTACTCCATTTCGAATAAATAAGATTATAATATATTTCTTGGGTTGTTTAGTTTACAGAGACATTAAAATGGGATTAAAAATTTTCTTTTTTAAAAAAATTGCAGGGTTACAAAAACATTTCAAATTATTTTATTCAATTATTAATTAAACTTTTCTCGAGATTCGAAGATTTTATAATTTTCCACTTGATTGCTCCTCTGCACCCTCTCTCCGCTGAAACTTTAACCTTTACCCCGAGTATTATAGGAGTACTCTCTGCAGGTGTATACAACAAATCTGAAATAAAATATCTTTTATTATTTTATTGAATTTGTTGTTTGATATTTTGACTTCTTATTCACAATATCCTGATACAGGGGTAGATGTTATGGAAGATGATGCCGACACAGGATAGGGTTAGGACATGTTTTGTTGCCGTTAAGCCAAAGGGCAGTCCTTGTAACTTGATAGGGATTATTTAATTTACCACTAGCGACAACTTCCTCTATGAAGCCATTCTATGCTCTACGCTTTGTCCTTCTAACGAAATTACACTCACCCGTTCAGATATAATTATTTTTTTTAATTACGCCGTCTCGTATATTTGGTTAAAATTTATGCTACCGATTTGATTCATTTGGTCATAATTGAATTAGTTTATTTTCGCAATATTTCTATAAAAGGAGAGGGTAGATTTACTAGGTACTTTTGCAATTTAAAAGGCTTCCCGGTATTGAAAGTCTTCACAGAAATAGCCTTTTCAGGACAAACTCAACTTTCTTTTTCCAGTACTGCAGAAGTTCCATGGAGTATATCTCGGCCGAACATACCCACATCCTTGATGAATTTTATTTCTGTACTTCATTCTATTTTAGTTAAATCAATTTAATAATATTAAAATAAATCTTATTTAAAAAGCCTTAAATTATTGCTTTATAAAACTCCAAACCATCCATCTTATTTCTTTAAATAATTTATAACATCATTTGATATGTATAAAAAGAAAAAAAAAACGATGTTTATTAGTTATTTTTTATATATGTAGATTGTAAGTTAAATTACATTAATTCATTCATAAGTTCAAGGATTTTAGTTGATACCACAATTTTATTTAATAGAATAATAATTAACGTTATAATCTACAGAAAGTAACCACCATTAAATTTATAATATTTAATATACTTCAATAACGTTAAAACAAATATAAAAAAAAAAATATTATCATGAACTTATATTTTGTAATAATCAATTCCCCTCAATATTTGAGTTGGATCAGGCGATATAAATACAAACAGCATGTTCTTGGTAGTATTAGTTTCATTAATTGTTGCAATAACGTATTTCACTAATCATTATTTCATCATTGTTGAAATTTTACATCACGATTTATTAATTCTAAGATTTTACATTCTTGTTTGAGTGCTTTAACAAACTTCAAATTATTTCACAATTCATTATTTCTTTAAAAATCGTTAATGTATATCATGTTCATGTTTTTAACAGTACTAATTTGGAAATGTTTTGCTTGTATCGTTGATTTAATGACTCGAAAACACTTTAAAATGCTTTATCCTACATCTTATGCTCTGCAAAGCGGTTTAGGATTGAGTTAAGCAATAATTCTCAAAGTGATCTTTTTTTACTTCAGTATTGTTTCCATTTCTTGATAGTTTTGAACCTCATGTGTGATCTAATCGTATTAAAACAAAAATTTATTTTATTTTTAATACAGTTTGTACTGCCGGATTATGGGAATTATGCTGAGTTCACTAACCAGGCAATCCTTTGCCAGAGCCTGGATATAAAAGTCAAGGCCATTTCTTCACTTCTCCATCAGCTTCTTTTAGTAGTGTTTAATGTGAGCATTAATCACATGACTGTCATGAACTTTATTTAAGAAAGTTTAGTTTACAATTAGATTTTCAAAAACATTCTATGATTTTTGGGGGTTTATAATTATATATATCCTTTTGAATTACTATTGTAAAACTCACTTTTTTTTTTTGTTCTGAACCATTGTAAATTATTACAGAATGTTTTATTCCAATAGCAATCAACAACAATTGTCAAAGTGATATCTGTAACATGATCAATTTTTTACAAAAATTATCTGGATTGATATTTTTTCTTTTTTAAACTTTGGCATAATGATTCCAAAAAACTTGATATCTGTGGCCAATTTTCAAATTCGGACTACATATGGGAGAATGAAACCTATAACTATATACGATTTTTGTATTATTCGTATCTTGAAACGTAAAACTTCAAAATTTGAGGGAGAGAGAGTGTAAATTATTATTTTTTTTCTCTTACAGAGGTGTATTATTTAAATTTATTAACTAAGCGTATTACAATATACAAATATAGGATTTTATCCATACAATTCATAAAGAAATGAAACACTGTTGAAAGACAAAATCTTGTCAATGTATTTTTTAATTCTAATGAATTATTTGTTAGTATAATTATTTTTATATAGTTGATCATTACTGATTGTTTATGCTATTCGTCATGATTTTTAAAATATTTATATTAAATTAAATTATAATTCATACAACTAATTTATTAGGAAAAGACATGGGAAGGCAAATACATAATAGTTATTCCCATATTGAATGTACACATATTAAAATTTTATATTTAAATCAGTCAGATAGTAACAAAGTCACATCCAAATGTCTCTGTTTGAAGCATGGAGCATTTTGAGAAGTCGAGGAATGAGATTCAGTTCTGTAACATACTGCCTCACGATTTTATTAGGACTATTTTGAGAGTATAATCTATCTCTGTCGCTAACAAAACGCATTAATCATTATTAGTGAAGGTTTAGCTACCCAGCTAATTAGGGCAGGTGTTGCAAGGCGCATGATCTGCCTAGCGCAAGTACTACTAATGACGGCGTGGTCTGCATATCCAACTCCGCCAAGGACTTGCGAAACAGTCCTCTTTCAAGCTTCAGTTTCAACCCTTCAGAGAGGCAAACTGTGTGTCTTTTGAACACTTTTAGATGTTTTACTTTTTTTTTTTTGTAACAAATCTAGCCCATTCCCAAGGGAACAGATTGCCAGTACGTCCGTCAGGGTTTCAAAAATACCACCCCATAAGGAAGGTAGGGGAGTCTGACACTAAGGACCGAGGGTGTTTTTAGGAAGTCGAGGCCGAAGGAAAAAGAAGCCCTAATTAAATACTCGTACATCAATATTTCTTTCCTCCTCCATCTGGTTGCACCCTCTTTCCTCTTTCCACTTTTTCTTCTTCTTTCCTTTTTAATTTAGTCAGTCGTTAGGCCTCCCTTGTTAACATAGTCTCTTTTGTTTCGCGCGTGTCACTCCTCTGGATGTGGATGAGAGGACAGGAGATGAATGTTAGACTTTTTTTGAGAGTATTAGCAGTTCCAATTATAACGAGCTCCTCTTGTAGAAATGAATTTGAAGAAGGGTTTGATATAATTGAAATACAATTTTTAAAATAACAATTAACATTGTCTGTATGATATAGTTGAATACCGTTTATCTTTCATAGTCGGGACTAAGACAACGCCCTTTAAGCGGGAAAATCCACATTTTGAAAAAGAAAAACTCCAACTTTTATTTAATAAAAAGATTAACTGTAAATCTCACATTCTCCATTTCAGCAAATTTTACGGTAAACATGAAAAACCTCTAATTTAAAAAACAAGATTTTTAATTAAGTTAATGCTTTCGAAATGTATCTAGTCTGTTAATTTTGATTGAGGTATCTCAATTAAATACCACCAACCATTAGAGGTTGGGGAATCTCTGTGCAGTAAAAAAACAGTCACATGGGATTCAAATCTTTATTCTATTCTTCATCTTTTTTTGCGCATTTTTCCCGGTTTTTTTAAGAAATGGATTATGCAAATTTAGATTATTATTGAATAATCTTTTTAAAAAATTAAAGTTACTCATGACTCATCGCTGATGTGATCGTCATGTTAATGTTGTATTAATTATGAAATACATCTTCCATAATTAAAGAACAAAATGACTTCTATTTTTATTTTCTTTCTTGGAAAAAAATTGACAATACACAATTTCCCTCGAGTCTAACTTTTTATGACACGACTTTTGTTTTAATACGCCATTGGTAAAAGGTTGTTTCCCTGATTAATAACAAAAACGAATAAATGTTTACTTCAGCCCTATTATTACAGTTGTTAAATAACATGAGTTTACATTCGAAAAACAAAAAAAAAAAAAAAAAAGGGGGGTAATTAAACTTTCATATTCAAGGAGTGTTTCTGGAGTGGCAACATTCACACGCCATCGTCTTATCTGATGGGACGCCCGTACTGGTCTGCTCACGGGTCGACAACTACCAAGACCGATCAATCTTAGTAACTCATGGGCTGCTGCTTCGGGTGCCTTGTCTCGCAGGAATATGTCCACGTGTATATTCAATGATATATTTTTATAAAGTCTAAAATAAATGTGCGGTCTCTAGACATGTTGCTTCTAGTAGTAACAAATTTACTCATTTCCTCAATACGTTTTAGTCTTTATGAGTACTATTAATATAGATCGTACTGTATAAAAAAAATAATATAGTAACTATGTCAAGACTCAACACTCGTTATGATATCAACAATCCTACGTTTCGGCCTATTCGGCCATCATCAAGGACAATCTAACAATTAACAGCTTTTATTATGTATTCATTTGCAACAGTTTTAACAACAACTTTACTATTAATGATTTAACATATCTTAAATATAAATTTACACATCATATCCAATTTATTAAAAACGTCTCGCTGGCAATTCTGGCCGTCATTAATAACAAGTCACCTTATGATAAGCCGACAAAACGTTTTTAATAAATTGGATGTGAGGTGTAAATTTATATTTTAAGTATGTTAAATTATTATTAATAATGTTGTTGATATTGTTACAAACGAATGTGTAATAAAAGCTGTTAATTGTGAGATTGTCCTTGAGGATGGCCGAATAATTGTGGCACGTATTAATATTGGCTGTGGCATGCGTTATAGAAGGGATTAGCACTGGTATAGGCCTTATTTACCTATACGTCTAGGTAAAACAAAAATAGAGTTAAATAAAAATGTGTCACGATCTAAGTTGACATGGTGTCAACTTTGTAACCTTTGTACCCTTGAGCTAATAAAGGTTGATTCATTCTTTCCACATCGTTTTCGATTATTACACGTTATAATCTTTTTTAACCGGTATGGAAGGGATACAAAAATTTCATTGGGAATCGACTTTCAGTGTTCAAAATATTGCTCTGTGATGTCTAATTATGAGTAACATATTTACAACTATTTAGTATAGTTTTAACTAGCTAACGGATTTATTTATTTAAATATA
>NW_027110100.1:24968-36767 GCF_000696795.3 Halyomorpha halys | reverse complement strand
AAATAAATAAAATAAGCTAACGGATAACCTTTCTCAGTTATGGCGAAAGCACCCAAATTACACGAGGGCCTATCGTTAAAAATAGGAAATATATTTCTATATTTGTAATGATTTTTAAAACGCCTTTAAGACTGTTTAGAAACTTTAACTATACGTTTCGGAACCAACATCGTTTTAGGTATACTTTTTTTATCCTTACTGTTCACTAACGACCATACCTTGTATTTATGAATTCTTTCTTCGCTGTGTGTTCCGAAACCATTCTAAAGTAGTTGTTAGTGTTAGGAATCAGGAAAACAGCATTATTTCGTAGTAGAATGACGCCGTTTTGGCCAGAAAATCAGACAGCTATCTGAGCAATAATGAGGCGAGATAAAAGTTGTGAGAGATGAGGAAAAAAGCTGCTCCTCGCAGACGCCGACACAAAATCGATGGGACGAGTCATGTGGTGACCAGCAGTACACGGTTCCCGCATTTGAGGCCCTTCGTCCATTATTCAGGCATATCACACCAACACCACCCTCAAAAAACGGCCTAGTCCATTTGATATAGGTTCTTTTTTTTTTTTTTTTGTATTATTTATTTATATACTTGGTCTGCCTTGTTATGAATTGGATCCCTGAAGTGGATTTTGTTTTTTAAAGCCGCCCGGTCTGTCAATCCCGGACAACTGCCCATTAGCCACATTTCATTTAAACTCCCCCCGACCTCATATTTTATTATCTTATTTTGCCGAATACTTCTTTATGTTTGGGTAAATTTGTTTCTAGATTTGTTTGGAAAGAGTCGACACCTATCCGAATGGCCTAATAATTCATAAAGCCACCAAATACTCTGTGGTATAAATGATCATTTTCGAAATTCCACTTAATTTCGTTTACTAATTGGTAGAGCTAAGTGGATTAAATTAATCTAGAGTAAATGAAACAAAATAAGATTTAGAGAAAAAATATGTACGGTGATATGAAAAACATTTTTTGTAATATATATGGAAATTCGGTTTCATTTTTTAATTATTGCAATACGTAGAATAATTTAAATTTAAACTTGCATATGTCTTCATGTACGGTTAAAATTAGTATTGTTTTAATCAATTATGTTTTGACATGAAAAGTCTAAGTGTGTAAGGTACTGAGCTCCTAAGCCCTAGGCCTAAATTAGAATATTATTATCATTTATGATTGTTCCTAGTAAGGAAGTTAAGGAAGAGTATGTCATTAATGAGTCATAAACTCAAAATCTTTTGCGAATACTAAGCTTGGTATGTGCATTCAATTAGTTGTATTAGTATTCTATCATTGTTTGTTTAGTAAAGTTTGTTTGGGATGTTAAAATTGACTTGGTTTGTTTTTCAAAAAATATATTTTTCAGAATTTACTAGATACGGACTATCTAAGGAGAGCAAAATAAAAAACAAAAGACGGAATTTCAAAATGTTCAACTCTTGATGGCCATTTTTTCACGCATTCTACTTTCACCACTCTACCTAGATTTGTATGTGGGCAGACTGAAAATTATTATTTACATTGCTTGGATTCGTTTACATGTTAATCGTCAACATAATAACTATCATATGATACTTTTCTTCTTTTTTTTATCCAACTCGATCCGATCCAAAAAACACCCCTCGCCACGGATCCCTACTTCCCCTCCCAACCCCACTCCGAGTGTGGTCTGTATTAACATATTCCTCCGGGGTAATCCTTATCGTATTCCCAGTTGCCGACATCTTTGACCATTTCCTTTATCTGTTTATGTACGACGGCCGCCCTTCGTTTCATTAATCCTCGCCTCCATTACTCCGGTAGCTCCTTATTCATTTGACTCTTTATCGCTCTAATCTCTTCTTTGCCGCTATACAAATGGCCTGAGTGCTACCTTATGTATCCTTAGATTATTTAATTATAAAAAAAAATACCAGGATCCCGCTTTCGATCCAGTTAGTATATCTCGGTACAACACTTTCCACTGTACTAAATATATCTGTATTCAGTGGTATCAGTAGGCGTAATAGACTTAAATCACGAACCAAACCGCTACTGCATACCATTCCTGTATCGATGTAATTGATTAGAGTTGTCTTTTAATACTTAATGGATCATCATTAATCTTAAAACCTCTATGCAACATGGGGGACATGGATGGGGACCATCTTTTGGCGTGTGTTGGTCTGGAGGATGTTGAGCAAGATGCGGACCAACTAAGAGGAAGAGTCAAATTGTATTGGGGTGCGAGAGGGAAAATGGCGTAATAGCCCACTTCCTGTGGCGTAGGAAAAAAAAAATCTTTAAAACCATTATGTGTTAAGTAGGAGAAGCCTCACTAACAATATCATAACCATAGGTCTAAAGATTTAGAAAAGTCAGGGTTACGACCTTAGTAAAGGGTGTAACCGCAGTCTATGGTACAATTTTTGGAATATGTCCAGTTCTAAATACATCAACATGTTTGTGCCAGATGTGCCACAATTCAAGCAAAGCTATGATTTAGATCGGATGATAATAATTATCCACTTAGTAATTTCTCCTAGATATGAATGCATATTAGGAATATTGTGGCCAAACGGCTTTATAGAGGATTAAGTTCTTCGTTAATATTATTATCATTTTCATACATTCCGTACCATGTAGTTAAGTGTGTTTAGCATATCCAAATAATGTACCGCTTACATATACCAATATATTTAAGTATGCTAAGGAGACTATTTTGCCCAAGTGACAGCAAGGTGATGTTAAGTTACAGAAACAGATAACCTATCAATCAATAATTTATTTTTCTGAACATTGATAAATGCGCTTCTGATCGTGATAAACGCAACTTAAATTCCGAACCCCCGAGCTGCATATTTTATATCACATAAAAAGTAATTTGCTGATTCAAGGTGTCGGAGTTGAGTTTCCAAGTGAGGTTGGAAGTGGGTTTTTTGCTCCAGCGGTGGACCTCCTACTAAATGAGCTAAAAATTTAAATTTCTTTAATTACCGAGATGGACTTTTTGCTTGGAGCCGACAAAGAGCTCGCGACGATGAGCATTGTCCAAGGCGCCTGCGGGCTATCGTCCGTCGGATCTCCACCCTTTTTCTCCAGAGCCTCATTCCAGAGGTCTGGGCGGACGGTAATAGACTTGTAACAGCCGCTATGTTTTTTATTATGGTCCTTTCATTGCATGGCTACTACCATCTTTTCGCCTATGAGGGTTAAAAAAATTTCTTATTGGCGCCTCCCGCAAGGTTTCTTGACAAGCATTCTTTCACAGTCTCATTTTGTATTTTTTATTTTCATAAGTTTGGTTAATATTTTCATAATGTGACTCTTATATAAAAGAATATTCTACGCCCAAAAATAATTTCTATATTATATCGTCCTTAACAATAATTACAGGAGACATTGCGAAAAAATATATATACAATGTTGATGAAAGTTTCTCATGTCATCGAAAAAATATTTGTTTAGTTCGTATAGAGTTTTTAATAAAGTATTTCACTATTTATTATTTTCTTGAAATATGACTAAGGACAAGATAGTGATACCATTTTTGGGAATCAAACCAGAGTCGCTACTTTCAAATTCTTATAGCTTCAAATATTAATGATTCTATCGTTATAATTTTTTTAAATAATTTTTTGTAGACATTATTCTGTGATATCATAGTTTTTTTTTTTCGACAAAAACAAAGCAAAAACAATTCATAGAGACTAAATTTTCCGGCTTGGTAACATGATTTTTGAGTAGTAATTTTTTTTATTATAACAATCATGTTCCTCTAAAATTTTCAGGTGAGCGTTTTGTCGATTTTAAATTGTTAATAGATATATTTTTTTTCGGTACGATTCTAGATAAAATCATTCATTGCAAATTAAAAAACAAAACAAAAAACAATAAATTACTAAGAGTGATTGGAAACGTGTACCATAGGACAGAAAACCGTTACTTTTCGGGAAGCGTAAAGATGAAGGGTATCGCATTTATATATATCATTTTAAAACTTTTTTAAGAATAAAATAAGTTTGTAAAGCACTTATAATATTTTTTCTCTATGTCTCTTTATATAAAAAATAATTAAAATTAGATTATAAAGTCAAATTGACTGATTAATGAGTAGTATTAACAGTAAGTACATCATTAATACATATATTTCCAAAGCATACGCATACCTGTAAATTAAAAAAAATATATATTACTTCCAGTGGTCTTAATATTTGCTTCAAATATTCAAAATAATCTGAAATATAATTTCAGAAACAAAGTTTAAAAAACAAAAATATTAATTTTTTGGAGTTTGCATTAGGAATAATATTTTTCAATATGTAATTGCAACATTTGTACTAACACTTGATCATTTTTTGTCATTATATTCCTCAAGTACTATTATCTTTCCGTTTCGTTTCTTGCTTTGTTTTAAATGTATCGAAATATTTCACAATAGCATTTATTTCGTTTTCTTCAATAACTGCTCTTGATAATTAAATGATCAAATATTCGTTACATTCTGTGTCGAAACATTTCGATTTCTACAGCTAACTTATAATATATAATTAGCTATTTTCCTTCCTGGTAATTTGCAAAGTTCGCCAACTGCTCGCGGAAATCAGTAGATGTTATGAAGCCCAGCTGGAACTTATGAAGATCGGCTGTTGGAAGTAGGAAATGAAGTCTCGTGAGGACTTTATTAAATCTACAACGAAGCGAAACAAGTAATTTAACTCGACAGCCTCCATCTTGTTCTGTCCCCAGAGTGAAATTTTAATATATCGCTTCCCAGCCCCGCCTTATTATTGTCCCGTATCTTTGGGGGGTCCGCCTTCCCCACCCTTCGTATTTTATTGTGTTACCAACGGAGATCCGGCGGGAAATGAAAACTGAACAACCCTCTTTTTGTACTATACCGACGATATAGAAATATAGAATATTCCTATAGTATGCCATTAGCTCAGAAGTGTCTTATTGCGAAGATCGATTTCAGAAGAAAAAAATTACTCAATAAGACTTTTAATACCAGAAAAAAAAGAACACCACTCTATAACATATATGGTAAAACATACCCAATATTCTGTATGGTTAAACACAAATTTAATTATTTCTTACAAAAATAGAATTCTCATTATAATCAAAGGTCTAATTATTTCTTATATTTCTGTGGGCTAAAATTAGTGGCAATAAGACTACAGCTGAATTTTTAAACTTTTCATGGATATCACGGTTTTTATTAATAGTTCATTAATAAATAAACGTGAAATCCATGAGAATGTAGTTATTAATTAATCTATAGTTTCATCGCAATCAACTTTTGCCAAATCCTGTATGAGAACAAAGAGAGTCACAATCCACCCAGTATATTATATTTTATAAAGAGCCACCCGTATTTTTTAATTGAAAGTAATTGCAAAATGAATTAATTATCATTATTTAACAATATCCTGGTTTTTTCGTCTACAAAAAATAATATAAATGTGAAGGTTTAAATCCTTTAGATGATTGGCGCATCCTTCATCACCAGAGCTAAATAAAACGTACCGATTAATGTTGTTCTGGCTCCGGCGAGGCAACAATGAAACCTTATCTACATTCGAAAGAGTGTACATGTACCGGTCACAGCTTGCATCATAACGACATCTTTGGATGACTGAGGGGCGTAGGTGTCTTTTACTGTGTTTTGAATTTGTAAAAACCTTTTCAGAATTTCTTCATCGTCTTTCCGAACCATTCAACGATTAATTTCCTATTCCGATTCTAGCCGTGTGAAGTAAACTCAATTATTCGCTATGTTATTAACTGAGTAGAATTTACATTATAATAAATCAATTATCCGATGTGTATTGGTAAATATACAGTTCATAAATAAGCTAGTTTCTCAGTAATTGACTGCTCATATTTGAACGAAAAAAATCCATAATTTATCCTTCCATGAAAGAAACTACGTCTACAGACAATACACAATAGGAAAGTTAGTCTGATATTAAGAAATCGAATCGGAATGTAGAATGCGAAACTTCCTATATCATGCCTATTTCCAAAAATATTTGTGGTCATAAACGCTGTAATTTATTCTTTTATTTACACTGTTATTTATTCATATAGTTTAAGTAAACATTTTTTATTATATGTAGCTATCTTTTAATTTAAATTGGCCGTTGTGTATATAAAAACTGTTTTTATGAACGGTATAATTTTGTTTTTCTCTTGACAGCATTAACTTAGCTTGTTGACAGATAGAGTAAAGCAGATTAAATTTAGCTGAAGGTAGAAATCGAAACCAATGAGAGTGAGAGAGAGGAAGGATGGAGGGTAGAGAGAGTCGGTGGAATTGATATAAAAATTATTTGTCCGCGATATCAAGGGTGGAAGAAAATCTCAAAGTTTCGCTTTCCTGAAGTCAATTACTCGAGGGTTGGTCGGATTATGTGGGGTAAGAGGAAGGAATTGCTGATGTACACCCTGAATAAATTGGCCTCCTCCCCGGCCTAATTTCAGATAAGGATGTTGCCCTCAGGTGAAAATTGAATTTTCTCTCTTCACCACCTGTATTTCCTCTTTACGCTGATACAGGTGGGATAAAGTAACCTCGGAAAAACCAGCTACAAGAAATTTGATTTATTTTCCCTGGTTCACTCCTCCAGTTTCCTGTGATCTATTTTGATGTGGAAGAACTTTACGGTGTACGATGCAATCATCCAGAGCTTCATATATTTTCGTTCGAACGCTATTCTAATCGAAGGAATGCCACTTTTCAGGAACATTAAGCTGTTAGTCATAACAAATCTTTTTTATGTCGCATTATCGTTTTCTTCCGTGTTAGTTTTCAAACAGTTTTCAGAGAAAATTGTAAATTATAAACGTAATTTGCCGTGTTGCCTTCTTGTTTTCTGTACTCCGTGTGTCGAAGTCTAAAATTTATCAATAAATTACTATTGTAAAGAAATCTGTAAAAATGTAAAATAAGTTTTTATTTAATTAATAATTTATATTCATGCTAATTGTCAGTAGCTATACAAAATTGAGAAACTCCATTGCTGAAGAGATATGAGAGATAATAAAATATTAATTTTTTTAGAGCCACTGAACAATGATTTATGACATTTAATAATCGAATTGAGTATTATAAAGTTTAAAAAAATAACACAATATGTTTTATAAATGTAATAATCTAAGGTACATATAGATATTAAATGTATTTTCTTTTTTTTACTCATCCGTGATTTTTAGTGTCGTCATGCTGATCTATGATGAAATCATAAGCAATTATATTTGTTAGCTCATAGTTGGATATAAATGCTGCTATGTATAGGTCTCATTCTTTGCCTATCTGTCATTGGAAAGTTGATTGGAAAACAGTACCACGCTTAGCGTTACCATTTATGAACTGAAGAGAACATTCCTCAACTTGTAGGGCAGTTGCTAACACCATTTTGTATCGTTGGGGTATTTGTTGCTAATTGTGCATTCTGATGAGTATCTAAAAGGTGAAATCAGTATGTCGTTACACATAATGTATATGATATTTATTATTGATTTCAAAGTGTCAATATTTTTACGGTTTTTATTAGTAACGAAGAAGTTTTACATCAAAAGACAACATATGTTAGCTTTGAATTATAATTAAAAAAATTATAATGGTATTTCCTCTTTCCCATACAACTCGACATACATTTAGTTAAGTAAAATTTTTAGTGAAAATGTTAATTAGTAACACCAATGACAGGGGAATGTTAAACTTTTAAACTGAACTGAATAACTTTTGATGTAGAATTTTTATTTTCTTTAAAATGCTTCCTTAATTGTACTTGCTTTAATATCAGACAATTATTTCTTTCACTTTGGGGTTTGAGGATCTTATATTTTTTTAGCTTACGTTTTGGTTATAGTAGACAATTATTATATGTTTTTAATATTATATTTATGATAAAAATTATCAACTCAAAAAAAAAAATAAATAAATAAATTTCTTCAATTGTTATATAGCATGCATAGACTACATAAATTTGGTGAATGTACATAGCCGTTCCGATCCTTGGTTTTCTTTCCCTTCCACAGGAACCCCCGAACGAAACGGGGCTCACTTAATTAGCTATATCGCTGGGAAAGTAAATTGAAGCCAAATCCGGCGTGATATTAAGATGAGACGGTGATCCTCCAGCAGGCTGGATAAGAGGCTTGTTATACGGATGAGCGAGTTGGTCCTGGAGCTATAAAGCTGGAGGGCTCCCGATTTATGGCATCTGTTGATGATGATGATCTGTCTGTCGTGATCTGTCTGTCACCCTTCTTGCAGTGCTAATGGCGGAAAAATTAAACGTCGTTTCATTAGGGCTTTTACGACCCTCCACTTTCAGGGTGTCTGGCTAAGGAATGCTAAAGGGGAATGTTGGTATATAATGGTAACCGGACCAATCGCTGGGTCTATTCCTCGTTTCTTAATAATTATTTTTTTAATAGCGCTTCCGCTTTAAGAAATGCAAGTCATGGGAAATACTAAAGGATTACATCACTTTTATATACCAATACATAATGAAAACCTCGCAATAAAAACAATTTTAGAAAAGTTTTTAGGAGAAACAAAGAAATGTTTTAAAGACTTTATTAAGTGAAACAGACTTCGTTAGTTTTTCCTTTATAGAACAAACTTAATTATTAATAGATTAGAGACATTTAAGTTCTTTATATTCATTGATTTGTCATAATAGATTAGACTGATGGACTATGAGATTTTGCTTATAGATAAACGTTTCTGCGGTTACACTTCATATTTCGTGTTTTGAACTGTTACATATAATTAGCTTTCACATCAATATTAATAATATTCTCCATTCATATTTTCATCCACACTTTTCCGTTCAATGTAACTCTATAGAAAGATACTTAATTAACATAAGTTAAGATACTCCATATCAAAATGTCATGAATCCGTATTAAATGAAGAAAGTGAATATCGTGGTAAAAGATCTTTCATCAATTATAAAAATAGTATGGAAAACCCAATAAATTATTAATGATAAAATATAATTCATTCACAAGGTTTCCTACATTGATTTTTTTTCGTATATTTTTAAATAATATTATTTTTAATAATATTATGTTTTGTAGCAAATTCTTAATCAGTTATATTATCCAATTTCCTAAATTTTAAACATAAGAATGAATTATCACAGAAATATTTGATTGAAAGCGCCATCAGTTTTATAAGCTTAACAGCCTAAAGTTTAACAGGCAATATCTTTGCTAATGGTGGTCAAATTTAATTGAATTTTGTTTTGTCTTGTCGAAATGAGCAGCTGCATATTCCAGGAGAAGTATAATTTCCGAGTCATGGAAAATTATATATATTTTAGATTTTGTTTTTGAAATCATTTAGAATAGGTATTTGTTCAAAGTCAGTCTAATTGCTCATTAATCACATTAGACGAAGCACTAATTAAAATTTCAGCTTTATAGGGATTGTCATGACAAGTAATAATGTTACTGGTTTTCGAGTTCTATAGATCATGTCAGTTTGTAATTTGAGATGTATACTTGTTTGCGACTATGCTTTGTGTTGATATGAATACACTTTGGTTGAATCTGTCCGACTCAGGCCACACAGCTCAAATATGTCCTGCATAACCACTGTCTTATGTCAAAATATCAAATTCGTAAACTTCTTTGATATTCCGTTGACTTATTTTGTAAATCATTATTATGACCTATTATAAGTGGCTTTATTAATGATCATAAGAAGAAATGTCATGTTTTAAAAGAAATACAGAATTAATTCTATAAACAGTCCTTCTAAAAAGTTTTGACGGCAGTAACAGCTCATCGGAGAAGACATTAACTGGTATGTGTTATCTTCCTGCTGCTATTTTATCTTCTATGATGTCAACAGCTGTATATAATTGGTCTCCTCTAATACTTTACGACCCGATAAACACAGCTATAACTTGTCTACACAGCGCTTCTGAAAACATATTAAAAATATTTGCACCGATAATCTGCCCTTTCTACGAGATATGATTGCTGCTATCGGGTCGATATGTTACATACAATATGGTGACAGCTCTCTTAATTGCTACTTTTATCGAAGGCTCAGGCACCCAACTTATATAACGGACCTAAAATGCCCCAGTTATTTACTTACTATGTGTAATCAATATACTAGACGAGGCGTTACGAAACACCCACGGTATCTCATAAATTCAAACATGATAAGCTGCCTTAATCATGTCAAATAATTTATTTTAGTCAATACTGATAATATTCCTGTTTACTAAGGAAGCATAAATAGATATAAATTGATTTGGAGTGATGGCTGAACTATCAAGTTCTCAACAATGATCGAGTAAATAATAAAACATATCCACGTTTTACTGTAGATAGACAATGCAATTAAAAATATGTTCATTTAAATGCTTAAAATTACTTGAATACGTATGATTCCTCATTCGGTGATGTATAACCAATCTTATTCCATTAAGAATTAAGAGAGAGAGAGAAAAGGGGAGTTTTCTTCTAATATTGTTCAATTATAAGATATATTAGAAATACGTTCATATACCAACTTTTTTCAAAGTGCTTGATTCGTATCAGAAAATTACTACTAAAATTTTACACCTGCTTTAAAAAATGAAAAGTTATATATGACAATAATTATAAATTTTACTTCTAGTTTTTATTAATTTGTGATTAACTATTTACATTTTTTTTTAAGGTATGGGATGGACCTCAACGGAGCGCGAAGAAAAAACGCGACAAGGGAGACGACAAGCACGCTCAAAGCGTGGCTTAACGAACACAAGAAGAATCCATACCCCACGAAAGGGGAGAAGATCATGTTGGCCATCATCACCAAGATGACGCTGACACAAGTCTCGACGTGGTTCGCCAACGCGAGGAGGAGGCTCAAGAAAGAGAACAAGATGACCTGGGAACCCAGAAACAGGGTGGACGAAGAAGACAATAACAACGAGGAATCTCCACCACCCAGGTCGAAGGATGAAACTAAGGACAACTTAGGTAAATATTATAATCTTATACTCACCAAATCATAAGAATATGTTTAAAATTACTTGCAATCAGGGAACAGCTGAGATAAAATATATCTAAAAAGTGCATATATTGTTAAGTTCCACAAGCGAATCAACCATTCAGTATTTAGAATCAAATCATAGAAGCAGGTTCATTCCTTTGTACCCAAACTGCAAATGATTTGTAGATCAAGTTGAGCATATATTTGCGAGCTACCGAAGGAGATGGAATAAAATCCCGGGTATTTGATAGGTCTTACTGCTTGTCCCGTCGGGAGAGGTTATTGGAATAACATCAGGGTTGAGTGTCTGATATATCCAAATATTTTCCCTCCGTCTGGTGTCATGAATAAAACGGTCTCGAGCCGCACGTGTCGGGCAAACAGCAACACGCGTTCGTAAGTAATTAAAGCGCGACTCCATGAATCATTGCAGCTGTAGTTATTGCTGTCAGTGGTGCCATAATCTCATGGCAGCTTCCCATCCCAAGGAGTGTGCTGCCATCTGCCGATCCCTATCGTCGCTGCCTTTGATTAATGGCTAATCAGTGTGGCTTTCCCGCAGTGTCCTTCGGCTGGGGGAAGTAGTTAGCTGTTAGATGATGGTTCAGTGGTAACCCACTCGTTCATATTACTCTTGATGGCTCACATAATGGTATTGGTACTGCACAGGAACTATCAAATGAAGTAAAATTATTTCTTTCTTTATAAAAATAGAAATATCTTTGGAGTGAATTTTGTTACATTTAAATTGTATTCCAATAATATACGTCCTCTGGCTGCACTTTGGTACCTTTCGTTTTC
>NW_027110100.1:12490-24868 GCF_000696795.3 Halyomorpha halys | reverse complement strand
ATATTTACTATGAATTTTGTGTAAGTTTTTTTTTATTGGTAGCTATCTATATAAAACAATTTTGTGGCGCACATTGATCTTAAGTTTATCAGCAGATCGCGGAACTAAAGAAATTTGTAGCCTGAAAGTTGCTGAGGCTGCCTAAGCTGTTGTTTCCTTTTGAGACCAACTAATCCCACGTCCCATATTTCAACCTCGTTGCCCGACCGGGACCACAAGGCGGTCGACAATGGCTGTTAAATAAGATTATAAACCGATGGGAATAATGTTTATACCGGGCATAATCCAGCCTAAACGGTGTGAAAGGGCTCTTTTGTAAGTTCTTCGTATTTATTGTACTGGTCGTCAGAGTGGAGATCATCCTGTGAGTTATAGCGCCGATGACAGTCCTGGGGAGAATATTGGTATTCTGGAGTTTGTATTTATTATCGACGGGATGGATATCTACAGCTGACAAATAGGCCCATCTCAGAAGAATTCAGTAGTTTACGCTCGAAGGAGTTTATACCAGAATGGTTTAAAGGACATCTTAATGATCAGTGTTTATAAACAATTCATTTTATTTTATCATTCCGGTTCCTAGCTTTCATTAAATTATGAATGACCAGCTAAGGATTAACAATAAGATGTGTGAAAAAAAAGAGATGCTAGAACCTTCCATTGTCATTGAAGTGCAACCCAAATTTAGTACATTTGCTTGTAGAATATCTCTTCATACAATTATTAACAAGTTGCAAAAAAAAAAAAATTGAAAACCATACTTGCTGCTCCAAAATTTTTTCTATATTTTTTAATATATATATTGTTTATAATAAAAATTAACTTGAGAAGATATTTATAGTATAATTATTGTTACAGATTCCAAGGACAGTGGTACCGCTTCTAGCGAGGACGGGGAGCGGACAAACAGGCTAGAGGGCGGTGCGAGTGGAGGCGGCGGGGACACGGGCTCAGAGTGGTCCGAGTCCCGGCCGGATAGCCCAGAATGCCTCTTCATCCAGCCGGGCTACCCCCGCTACTCCCCGCCCGCACCCAAGCCGAGGATCTGGAGCCTGGCGGACATGGCCAAGCCGGACAGCCCCCGGCGGCCACGGGCTTACCCGTACCCTCCCGTGGCCGGCCTCTACTCTCGCCTGGCCGCGCACAGCTCAGCCTCAATCGCCGCAGCCCAGTCCTCCATCACCCCGCCGTCGCCATCCTCCTCTTCACAGGAGCAGAAGCCTGAAACCAGGGCTTGACTGCGCATGTGATTTGTTTTATTTGTGATAATGCCCTACTGTAAGATAGGGCGGAGTGCCGGTTCGTTGTACAGAGCAAACAATATGTATGAATGTATATGTGATATAAATAGTTTTGAGGTTTTATTTATAAGAGAGCTCGTTTCTGTTGTTTGCCGTGTGATCACTTTCAGTCGATGTTTAGTAATGATACAATCTGGGAAGAAACTCGAGGATACTCTGCGCCTCTGAGAATGGAGAACGTTGAAGAGAAATGGATTCGAAATTTGACGAGCTTCAGTTCATTAAAAACTAACTACTGGTGTTGAAGTCACAATAAAATACCGAGATGTCTACATCTTATTCAGTGACTGAAAGGGCCAGGAGTATAATAAAACGTCCACTTCTTGGACGATAGATTTTTTCGGTAGCACAAAATTATAAAATGCACGGTTTGGATTGTATTTGTTGCACAATTGTGAAGAATTATATGTTTCGATAAGTACATGATAACGAAGCTCGGTGAATTTCGGATCCTCTCCCGAGGAATCAGACTATCCTTTTGGACCCATATTCTGCATACATACTTCCATATCCACCGCTAAAGGCAAAAGCATCTTGACCGAGAGTGCAGATTTATTTCGACAGTCATTTTATTTATGTTGATTATTGAATTGATATATAATATATACACTATAGTCTATGAAGTGAGAATCATCCATATACAGTAATGTTAAGATGTGTGTCGGTTTTCGTGGTCGGTGACATTGAAGGCGAGACCAGCTGTGCATTAAATACGTGTAACATTATCCTCTTCGCGAACAAAATAACTAAGCGGGCATGACGACGTGGAAGCACAATATCTGATGCCAGTCCTAAATCTGTTAGTCACTTATTAGCATGGCATAAACTTACCTAACAGGGACATGCTTTGTTATGATTCACTCAAGAAATATCTTTGAAAGTTTCCTCTCGGGTCAGCTTTGACGCTGTTTTTATTTTCTGTTATAAACGAAACAGCTACAACTTCCTCTTAGATTAATAGTTTAAATTTCCTGATATTGTCCGGAGAGATCTTTGATATATTCTGTATCAGCGTATTGTACAGCTGAGTTGATTAAATAATTGAAAAGTTTATTTTTGTATCATTTCACTCCGTACAAACTTTTACAAGGCAGTTAATTTTAAGACTCTACTCGCTGTGGCTTAATGATTAATGGTTAGATAAAATAATAATTCTTGTATATAAACAAAACAGCTGTAAGTCCCAAAGGAAATTGCTATAGAAGACTGTCTCCCCCCCCCCTCTTACAATAATTGTTACAAATTAATTTTGTACTCGAAGTACAATGTTGTAGATAAGTATTAATGATGTTGTTAATTTTTTTTTAAAACTTGTAAATAATAATCTATTAATGTTGAATATTTATGCACGGGTAAGCCTCTCCACCGACCACCGAAACCGACTATAGAGTAATATAATATAATCACCTTAGTGCCGGAAGGGCTTAACTGATTCGGGGCTAGGCTGGGGCCGACAGTACTTAGCGCCAGCCCCACTGTGAGGCCTTATCATTTACAGAGCCATACTGACAGATAATATACAGATATAGCCGGATATATTATTTTTTTACACTGTTATATGACAGATCTATATTTTAACAGGGATATATAAATATTATTTAAATAGCATAGACTTCGCAGTCCATTATTAGTTGGATATAAGAGTTCAATTTACATACAGTTTTACCTACAATATTTGCAATGTACACAGTGTCGTAGTTACTCAAACACTTCCGAAGTATTCATTTTGTTTCATTTATAACTATGTTTCGAAAAACAAAATTTTTTATTTATACCATTGTGTTCTATCTGAGTGATAAAAAAAAACAACTCTTTCGGGCTTATAAAAAAACAAAAGAAAAAAAAAACAGGATGCAAAATGAGTACGACTTGGAACAGGTTATGGACGCCATAGATAGGGTCGCAATCCTACACCCTGCACAATCCTTTTACTGAAATAGCTACCTCAACAAGATACGTAATCGAAAATAGACATTCATATGTTTCGAGATCCTCCAAAACCCGCTACGTTAGGCCGCTGCAATAAATTGAAATTTGACTATTTAAATTGGTCTAATGTTTTCGGGCGGACAAACAAGCAATAGACACGAGGCTAAGGCTAGTCATGGTTTAAAAACAAATAAAAAAAAAAAAAATTAACTGAGTTTATGGTGTTAAAATTGAAATTTTGTCACCACTTATTTGAGGAAAAAAATTCACATTATTTGTATGATATATGTATTTGAAAATAAAAATTTAAAAAAAAAATAATAAAAAAAAATTAATAGATTTTTTGTTACTATACGTCCATTTGGGTTGTTCCAAGCACCAAAATGTATTGTAAAAAATATTATATTCGTGTTCGTAGGGATTTGTATTATATAGAATTTTTGCGAATTGTATATTCCATTGTAATGAGCTTTAAGAATTATTGATATTACGAATTTAGTACGAAATTTTTAACAAAAAACTATATGTACTTAAAGGAAGTGTCAAAATGACTTGTGTATATATTAGGAATGTATATTGTTATGTTATTTGCAGTATTATATTGTATTGATTATTATTATTATTATATTATTTATATAGGAGCTGGTTAATGTTTAAGGAATTATTTATTTAAAAAAAAAAATTATATATGCATTGTTTCTTATATTAAAATATAGCTGAAGTGAATGAACCTGCTCCTATCTTTCTAGGTACATTATGCCTCATCACGCCCTTTCCCCATTTGTATACAGTTTTGGAAAAAAAACAACAAAAGTAATCATCACATTATAACCAAAAATTATTTTAAAAAATTTTATTGGAACAACCCAGTGTCAAATGTATAGATAGGCGGTACTAACGTTCACTCTATGTATATTCATGTATGTAACATTGTAGTCCTATAGGCAAGTTGAAGACATTGCAAATGAATAAAGTATTTGTTATAAAAGAAGTTTTCTTATTTTCAATACCTCAATTCTCACCCGCACAGGCCCTTGAATAATTTAAAGCAGTGAGAAGCAAAACTTCCTAAGGATCCTTATTCTAGTTGCCGAAAAGACACAAATCATAATAATTGTGTTGTACATTACTACATATTTATGATAATTAGACAATATTTTTATATAATGTAACTGTGATATTTAATATTTAAATTGATATAATATTTAAATCAATCTAGACTGAACCTTATTGATTTTGTTGCAAAATCAATGATGAATTTTTATTTATTTTTTTTTTTTACCCATAGTTATGTTTAGGATTGGCAAACAGAATAAATATCAACGAGGAAAATCCTCCGTACGAAGTTATTAAAACGATTTAAAAGTTATTACATATTTTGTTTCTGATTCGACTTTCAAGTAATAATAAAAGACCAACTAAAAACTTTGTTTTATTAAAAAATTTCAATTATTATAGTTGTTGTTGTTGTCTGGGGTTTTAGGGCGTAAAACCCTGAGGTCATCAACGCCCATGTTTCGTGCTTTATAATTCTGTTTCATTTATATTTATAATTCTATTTCACTTTATTTTTCTCTTTAAATAATTTCGAAAAAAAATTTAAATAATTACTTCTTTTGGTATTTTTTATTACGTATGACATTTTCTGGTTTAAATCTTATCAAAAGGCCATTCCTATTTAAGAAAACTAAGACCATTTCCACGTTCTTCTGGTAATCATTAATTATTCTGGTCATCAATTATTATAGTATTGATTCTAATGTTTTTTAACAGAACCCAAAAAATTTGCTAAATTTACAATTAAAAATATCTTCTTTAAACAAATATAGTATGTATTGCTACTTATATTTGAAAACATTATAATTAATGCAAATTGTTAATTTTTACTATTCTGCATTAATATGTAGATTAATACGAATGTGTATGTCAAAGTATTATGAATAGTTATACAAGTAAGAATTATGAAATCATTGGTTAAACTAGACCTTTATATGGAAGTAACAGCATCAGTTGTATCAAGATTGTGTTTAAACATAACACGCAACCTTTCACATACTTACATTTTTCTATTCTCTTATTTGTACAGCTATAAAATTGCACCAGTTCACATGAAGCATTTCTTCAGCGGATAGAATATTTAGCATACATTAAAAATATATCATGTACACAATGAGTGGATTATATTGATTGTTAAAACTATGCAGATAATCAGGCCGAAATAATAAACAAAATCATTAAACGCCAATTAAGTATTATCTAAGACGTAGAGAATGATATAAATTAATAATTAAAATATTATAATGAGAATACAATAGTTTATTTATTATAATTTTGTAATATTATACTACTACGATAACCTGGTAAAAGTAAATTAATAATAAAAATAATTAAACTACAGAAGTTTGAGCCTCAACTTCTCAGTTTCTCAACTACTCAGAAGAAAGAAACCTAATCAATCCTACAGTAATATCTTTGGAACACATCTATTTCAAAGTAAAACCCAAACTTTTTTATTTTTTAAGATAACTTACTATTCATGAAAGCACCGATATATCTAATATGACTTCATTTCACGTTTCTTAAACAACATTAAAACATTTAACTTCTCCTATTGGGCTTACTGTTGATGTAGGAGTTTACAAGTCCACTAACGGGTCGTTGCACATCAAAAATTAAAATGTCTCATTATGTTTGTAAAAATTTAATGAATTTATAAACTACGCCTAATAAATTGCCACCTTTCTTCAAATTGCCGGAAAGCTTACAACAAGAATAGCTAACCAGGAAAACCATTTCCTTTAGTGCACTTTCCTTGTTTTTGTATCGGTTACTAAAAAGATGGCTTATCTATAAAAGAATAAGGTAAAGTACTCACCGGAGAGGCTGCTGGACAGATCGTTGCCGAGACGAGACTGACCCTAAAGATGAAGAGGCTGAAGACCGCCGAAAGAAAGAGCATTGGGTTTTTACACCTCGGACCGCAGTACCTTTGTCGGCTGCTGAGATAACATCTTCACCTGTCACATCTCGGCGAGAATAATTGGTGATAAAAACCATAAACTCGGCGGACACGGTGTGCCGGCATAACTGTACCCCTCCTCAGTTCCGCCAAGCCAATTAGAAGATCACTAGAAATTGTGCTTTCGTATGCACCTTCAACAGTGTTGAGGAACCTCAGTTGCACCGAGTAAAGGATAGGAGGTATAGCGTATTCTATTTCTGTGCTGCCATAGCCTAGCATATGGGCAACAGCTATCGCGAGAGGCGGGAGAGTGACGGGCGAGGGTCTCTAGGGCCTGGTTCGGAGAGAGCAGTTTGGAAACAAATCGCATATAAATAATTACATAATTAGTGGAGATTAATCCTGAAGCGAATTATCTGGACAAAACCAGATCGGTGAAGGATCGATTGGACAGATCCAGAAACTGTCTTGGGTAAAAGAAATAATATGAATAAATTTTTCGTTAGTCTCTCTATATTTGATATAACGTACAAGTTATTTGCCGCCAAATCCATTGAAGGCTTAAATCATACTGGTTTATGTAAAATTCAACCACGTCCAACGATGTGTGTAAAGGAAAACCTATAAGAAAGTTTTCTAGAATCAAATGGGATTTGAACCCAAAAATCTGGGGGTTTAACCTCCATTTAAAACCTGAAATTATTCAAATAATTAATTTCTTAGTCAATTAATTAATTCTTGAAGCCAAAAAGACAATCTTATTGGACTATCTCGTCTTAACAATAACAGTAGCAATGCTAATACTATCACACCGATCTCCACAATGCCTTTATGGCATAGAAGAGAATTAATAGAAATTATAACCCCTTTTTTTCCTTTTCAACCTTTCGTAATTATTTTTGAAACATTTGTCCTGGTTAATAATAGATTTTTTATATTGCAGTGGAGGAATGAAAATTGTGACAATTTAAACAAAGGGAAAGATAAAAAGAACTCTGAAAATCATTGAAGAAACATATAATTAATAATGAACCGGCATTTCTCGTTTAATATACTATTTGAGGTTTCTACATAAATAAAAAAATAAAATAATAAATAAAAAAAACTAATACACGCTTCTAGAAGTTTCTAGACATAAATTTTAACACTGTCTATTAAAGCAAGATTTAGCATGGAAATGACTGCAACTAATATATTTATTTTTCATGAAACAACAACCACATGTCCCTACTTGCTGAACATCTCATGGTTCATTTCTTAAGATTCAACATTATGAATTAGGAATTTAAAAATTAGTTGTTTTTCTCAAATCAAAAATAATTCATATAAATTTTTCGCTGGTTACATTCTCTTACCTTTATATGAAACATAGAACTAGTAATGTGACGCATAGTGGCTGCTAGAAATTTTGAATCAGAGTT
Organism: Halyomorpha halys; assembly: GCF_000696795.3. Lineage (NCBI taxonomy): Eukaryota > Metazoa > Arthropoda > Insecta > Hemiptera > Pentatomidae > Halyomorpha > Halyomorpha halys. The sequence continues at coordinate 17,255 of NW_027110100.1, read as the reverse complement.
TGCAGTGGAAATATGTACGTTTTTAAGGACCTCTGAATTTCATAGTTTCGCAAAATGGTTTTGTATGCGTTAGCTCAGAAAAAAAAATTCTGAAAAATAAAAAGATGTACGAAGCTGTAATTCTATATTTAAGTTAAATATATGTCAAGGATATTATATCGATCTTTTCGCAAAAATTAACCCACCAAATGTGCTCCTTTATATCATCGATTTTTATCGTCTTTTTTTCGGAAATGGCGTTAATAATTTTGATCAGAACTCAGAAGATTAAAGTACAAATAAACGGTATTTAATATCTGAGAGGAAAAGGTGGCTGGAGGTGCGGTCAGAATATAACACAAATGAGTTGAAAGAACTTATTTCATAGTGCCAACGTTTCGACCAGAATTTCTAGACTTTTAGAAGGAAATCGGTAAACTAAGTGATATTTAATATATCATAAGATCCTATCATCACTGAAATAGCCCTAAAAATAAACAGGGGTTACATGTAGAATGTTTAAAATAACATTGGTGCTGAGAGTCGAGTATGCCATACTTAGTTTTTTCTTATGCCGTATTGAGTTTTTTCTAGATTTACTTTCTATGATTTAAACTGTGGCCATTCAAGACAAGATAATTATCTAATTTCGGCTCTGTTCAACATTTATATTTAGTATAAAACTTGAAAGCAAGACTTTATTAATTGGCCGAGACGATTACTAAAGTCTAAAAAGGGCGCAGAGACGGCAATAACTGTCCGGCTGACGCGGTGATTTATAGCTCCTTTATAGGATGCCGCCGCTCTAGGCAAAAATCCACCTTCCTCATATACGATAATTATGATAAATGAGTATTTATTTTTTAGATTTATTTATTATTTTTTTATAGTTTTTAGACCTTTGTCTACTTGCCATTTTGCTCCGGAGAATGGGGAACTTGATAACTAGGTTAATAGTTTTGCTCGTTGGCGATTGCAACACAAATATTCGGCATTGGGGATAAATTGCTTCTTAGAATACCATTCGATCTTTATCACCCAAGGATCTTTCGATTAAGGGAATAATTGACTATTTCGATTATAGTTATTGAATACAAAGCAAATTTAATAATAATTTAGCATATTATTTATTTATAAATAGCATCAACTAAAATAAAATTTGTACAGTTCTAAATCTGTCATGTAGTAATAACATGAAGTCTTTTTCGGTTTTAGCTTAGACTTGTACCCAAATCAACCAAATTTTTAAGCCTTGAAAATTAAATTTTGGTCAATTATTGGATGCTGATGTACTAATTTAAAGTAAGTAACTTCTTTGCTATCTGCTTTCGTATTAAAACACAGACATGTATAAAAAATTAAAATCCGAATTAAAGTAGCTAAGTTACGATGCAGCAACAGTTTGATATTCAATAAAATTATATTTCAGTCATAATAGTTCAGAATCTTATTAGGGGAATATTTATAAATGTTTTCAAATCAAAATCTGTGTCTGAAACAGTTATTTTAATATCATTTTAGAAAGCAAAGATTACAGCATGTTCAAGAGCTTTACTTGATCAGGAAATTATTTGTGTAGTCGTGGAAAGCAATATTTCAGAACAATTATAATTGCACAAAATATCGCAGTAACGTGAGTTTTCCACCACTAGCAAAATATTTACCAACATAAACAAACGCTATTCTATTGTTTTATTAAATTTTTAATAGCCAATATTCATACATTTTAAACCATGTATGAATTATCTGCATAACAATATCGCTTTTATGTAAATAATATATGGATTAATGTATATCGAATTTTAATTCCTCAACTATCCAAGTGATTGTTAATGTTGATCAATTATATGATTAGTGAGTCAAAAAAAAAAAAAAATAATACTGCTAAAAATCTTGTCCCGGTTTTCATTTACTATGAATTTTTCATTCTTTATTATTTTTTAAGAGGTCTGAAATTTTCTGTTCGGAATTCAAAGAAACTTTAAGTTTTCAGAAAATTTTCCTTGTTGAAACTATTGACAAATCACACAGCATGATTATTACCTGATTGCAGTGGTGCAGGTTCGATTCCGGTCAAGGTAGGCTTACTTTTTTTGTACACCGCGCTATAGACAACTTTATTCAATTTTAATTTTTTTTTGTTTAAGGAAATTACAAAAAAATCTAAACATTTTAATAATTTATAATTATAAATGCATTAAAACAGATCTTAGGCAAAATAATCCGTAGTAAATTTAAAATATTTACCCAATATATTGGAACGATATAAACAATCTTTTTCTCTCCCTCCAGGTATAACACATTCAAAATGTTTCTTTTATATTCGATGATCCAATTACAATATTTTTCAACAAGAGCTGAGCTAAAAACAAAACAAACAAGGCTATTACAGTCTGAATGAGGATTAACTTTTAATTTTACATGTTTGAGAACAAAGGAAAGAAGAGACGAAACCAGCCCGAAGGCAACTCGAGAACGAGATAAAAATGTTGTAATGCTCTTGAAGATCGGAATTAGAAGAGGGTACGCAATGCTTCCTGATTACCTCCAGTTCCCAGAAGAGAACATCTGCATTACCGGCGGTAACGAGGAGCCCTCGCCGGGGGAAATTATTTAATTTGGGAGGAATATTTCGAAAAAGTTTGGGGATTCATTCTCATCCGAACAAGTTAAACAAGGGTTTGTTTAACTCATCCAATTCTCCTGTTGTGTCCTCTTTCAGAGTGATTAGAAGGAATGCGGTTTTATTTTTTGACGATTTAATTGTACGAATTTGTGCTTTTCTACAGACCGCACCACTCGACCATCGTCCCCTCTCATAAATATTAAGCGATGCATCCTGATTAAAGTTATAACAAAAAGGTATATGAAATTAAAGAACATTAAATTTTATTCCGAAAGAGTACCATATATAAAACTTAGGTCAAATAGTGTAATATAAACCACAAACCAAAAAACGACAATTCTTGTTTTGAATTTGGGTAAAAATTCGGATGCGTGTATCCACACTTAACACATACACATTTTGGGGATCATAAGATGGTCACTCAAACTGCTAATTAGTTTTGATAAAATAAATCATGAAATCTTTTGGTATTTGTTCTATTATAATTCCTTAAGGATGGATCTTAGCGATAAGGTTATAATAAAAGAAATGAAACAATATCAAGCTCTGGTTCGAACGAGTACCAACCGTAATTGAATAATGAGGTCAAGTGGTATGACCATAAACCATCTTTTCTGATTGCATATGGACTTCATTGCAATTTGGTCCAGCTATCGGTGTCGAAGGAATACCCCTACAAGTGGCTTATGACCATTTGACCAACTAATTAAGTAATAGTATTCATTTATTTTATTTTACTATTCTTTTCCGCTATAATCCATTGTTTAAGAGCTATATAAAAAAAAAAATCAAAAAACGACATTATATTTCTTAAGATATTAATTACTTTCTCAAACTAGTAATTAACTAATTATGAACTGCTTTATGACCACCAAAAATGCGTTTACGATTTTAATGCCTACTCATAGACTTCAGTTTTTGAAAAATAATATGACTTAGGTGGATTCATTTATTTTAGCTTCTTGGATTTCTAATAGGGTTCATTTATATGTTTTCGGAGGTGTAGTGAATGAAAATGCTGATGATTTTGAGTTCCCATGCCCAGGTATTGATTTATTTTAACTTTTTGAATTTCAAACATATTATGATCTAATATGTTCTTTGAGATAATGAAATGTAAATGAGATCGATTCTGCAATTAGGCTTCTTTAAGGTTTATTAATAAAAAATTGTATCGATTTTAAGATACTAAATTCAATTCAAACCACAGCTTTTAATTGCTTTGAAAACATTAATCGACCTTAGTATCGAAATTCCCCAAATAGTTAAAAAAATATCGAGGCGTGAGAGAGCAATCTTAAAACCTGTAGTATTTTTTATTTCTGCGGTTTCAAAAAGATATGTAAGTATTCTGACATATTAGAACTCAAAAAATATCTAATAAATCCAAAGAAAATCTTTTAATTGCTTGCATATTGATTTCTTGTAACTCCGAAAACATTTAATGAGAATAAAAAAGTTAAAATAAATCGATAGGCTAGGGCACCATCTTGAAATCGATAGAATTTTTATTTTATACTACTTTGAAAACGTATAAAAGACTGCCATAGGTGATTTTAGGAAAGTTTCTTAGTTCACACACCACAGATTTCAAAGTCAGATTTATTTGAGAAAAGTATTCTTTTACCAGTTTTATTAAGATATTCCCGTCCTGTAATGGTATAATGGTAATATCCTCAACAACAATGTAAGTGTCAAATGCTTGGGTATTTCCTTAAAATCTTCAAGGTGAACTAACACGCAGCATGAGTTATATATTGAATAAGATACGCGTGCCCCTCAATGCAAGGAAAGGCTATAATTTGGTGCCTCTTCTAGATGGGCTCAAGTGTAATGAATGCTTTGTCGATGATCTAAGCACTAATGACTGCCTCCTGTTTGTTCTGTTCCTTTGTTGCGTGTTTGTTTGTTTGCTTGTTCTCACTAATAACAAGGCTCCTCCTCTGGCCCAGTGGGGGACTCCTCTTATCGCACTCCCATCCTACAAGTTACTTTTTTTTTATTTTTCCTGTGTCAGGAAACCGTTTCACGAAAACGTAATTTATCGCTATTAATAACGTGATCCACCATATCCATATTTCATGCTTTGAATGTAATATAGTAAAGTTTATAAAGTATAAAAATAAGTCTACAATGCCACACACAAACCTTATATTTATA
>NW_027110100.1:0-12435 GCF_000696795.3 Halyomorpha halys | reverse complement strand
AAATGCCATATGCAGTGAAGAATGAGTCACTTACAAAATTATTTTCATTCCATCAATTTACCATATTACACCAGTTGTCAAGTTTAATAACTAAATATATTTATATTATATTACATTATATCATAAGATGATAATTTAAATCTCATATTGTGAATATTTAATTATATTGTACAATGAATGAAACAAATACTACGAACCTCAGCGTTCTTACAGTATAAAGGAAAGAAAATGTTGCTGGTTTACACTATGTTGATATATGTGTATTTTTTGGGGGGGTGGGGGGAACGTGGAGAAAAGTTAATTGGAATGTTTGTAGACTTTTCGCAATTTGCTTTACTTCAGGAATCTGCTTTAAAGCTGGTGCAATTTAAGACTTACAATTAGGAAACTAAATATAAGTGAAAAAACAAACAACTTTTACGTCTCCTTCCCTCACAGCTTGTTCGCGTCTTTTAATAATATTGGTGGGCCACACTCTACAATACGAAACTTTTAAAGTAATTGCCGCAGTTTTATCTCTCAAGGAGCTAAGTAACCCACTGACAGTACCTCTCTCTCTAAGAAGAAGTCAAATTTAGGACCACAGTAAGTTTATGAGATCGAACTATTTTCGTATTGATCTAATATTCACTATTTCATTATTAGCTATAAACATCAATAATTCTAAAAGCCAAGTGAACCCCATTTAAGAAATAAAAAATCTAATAATAATTTTGACTGTATCAGTCATAGAGAATATCACAAATCTACAGTAAGCTTAAAGGCACACAGCAAGAACGGTTGAGAAAAATACTTATTTGGTCATTTCTAAGAAAATCTGAATTAAAAATTGAAGGAAAAATCCAACACAATAAAATAAATTAAAAAAAAAAATTTCCATTTATAAGAAATATTTCTTATAATATGTTTCTTAAATAAAATGGTTTTATGTCATGTATTTTACAGTCTGATATAATACATTTAAAATTTAGTATTTGTTCGTTTAAAAATTAAAATTAAAATTAAAAATGAATCCGTAAAAATTAATTTATTTGGCATAAGGATACTTAAAATTTACTCTTTTAACTAAAAGTACCAAAACAGGTGATACCTCCTTAAAAATTATTATGAATCCACGAAGTTATGCTAACCGAAAAATTTCAGATAATATATAGCCCTACAAGGTCAATGTAATACAAAGACACCTACATATTTACATAATCCATGTTAATTATAATAATAACTAACCAATTATTTGAAGAACCTAAACGTTAACAAAAATACTCTACTCTGAAAATAAAACTCCACATAAATATAAAATTTGCACATTGATTTTGTTGATATTTCTACTGATGGCTTAATGAATAGCAACAGAGTAATAACAATAAGTAACTTCTATCGGCCCCAGCGACTGCCACTTAAATTAAATGCTTGAGTGCTAGTCACTTAATATGTACTTCAATACATGACCTTACTGCCTCTGGTTCATTTCTCCTTATATTATTAATTAAATCACAACAAGTAAAATAAAAAATGCAATGACCTTCATTTAAAAAATTAATAAACTTAATGCAACTAACGAAATCAATATAGTTATATAGTTAGATTAGTTATGAAACATATTTTGAATACCTACATTTTGTTTATGTGATCTCTTGTCTATCAAGTTTGTAGTTTTTAGTTTTATTTGCCAGCTGTGTCATTTTTTATTCTTTCAGATGTCTTGTAATTTGATTCAATATCTTGAACGCGATATCGCATGCGAGCAACAATTATATGTCTTCTCGTGGACAATCCAAAACCCGGTCGTGGTCGCCAACACCTGTCTGTCGATTGATGAACTGATGGTGAGGCAAAGTATACTTAGTCCAGAGCTGGCTCCCATCCAGGCATCTGCCTCTCTAATTGCTCCTCTCAATTGTTTAATTAATATCCCTCCAGATAGGAACGGGCACCCGATTAGGGTTCACGGGAGTCAGCGAAGAACAAACACATTGTGTACCATCGCCCGTCCAGATAGCTCCCGTCTATAAATAAAGAGAGGGACCTCGCAGGCTGTCATACACACCCCAAAGACAAATCAGCCTTTATTAGCCGCAGGAGCAATTACTTAACGTCAGCCAGGCCGGGTTTTTTTAGCCGCTCCCCGCGGGACTGGATCCCGAAATAGGCGGAGTAAGACGGATCGCCGGCTGCTCCTCGTATGACGGGTTCCTCGGGGATTACAACCCGGTCGAGGATCTCATGGGTGACCGCTGAGGGCAGTTTTGGAGCTATCCTGGGGTGTCGGCTTCTGGTTTTCTTCCTTTCAGCGTCAAAGCTAATTAAAGTGGAATATTCGGAGGTTTCACAGAATTCTGGTAATAAAAGAGTAAAAAGTTAGGATTACTAGTAAAAAATATGTGGGTCTTAATTCCGAAATAGTTGAATTTTCAAAACTCATAATTTAAGAATTTTTTCCCCTTTGTTTTGGTCTATTCTTATTACCACTCTGAAATTATTCCAGAAGAGGAATATCTAATTTTATAAAAATCCTTTTTTTTTGTCTAAGTTTACAAAAGACAAGACACATAATTTGATTCATAAGGTTCTGTGGATAGATAAAAATTGTTGATGTTGAATCAGATTTCCATTCCTTTTAAAGAAAACTAAGACCCACGTTCTTCTGGTCATCATTCAGAGCATCCGATACACTCGGTCCTACTCCCAATCTACTCAAAAAAAAAAAGAAGAAAAATTGTCGTTTCTTATTCGTCTAATTGGCGGGATAATTTTTTTAGTTGTCAAGGCGTCAACTTAACAACCTCGTTACTGCTGTAGTGTTGTTTTGCATTTGGCTTGAGGAATAGACTTTTATTTCGTGGCTACCCCAGGGAATTGAAACGATAACCCCATTCTGCTTAGAATAGGTCGATTACCTTAAGAAAACCTCTACAACCGTTCATCAGGAAATTACTAGGTAGATTAATAAATACAAAAAATTGGCGGGATGTTCAAAATCAAAACCTTCTATCTAGAGAACTGAACTAGAATTTTGTGGAAACACAGTGTTGTGAACACTGATTGGTTACAAAACTTCGGATTGGTTACAAAACAAACGGTTTTGATAAACACTACCTTAAGTAGTGATGAAACTACAAAAAAAAAATATTAAATTAATCTCATGATTCAATCTCTCTTGCTGCTCTCTTTGAATTAATTATTGAACCCTGGAAAGTTTTAAGAGTTTAAGTTTTCGAACAATTAACTAAAATAAATCACAAAAAAAAAAAAAAAAATCGACGCTATATCTTGTACACCTCAATTAAAATGATAGATTTACATTCCGTCATTTTGAGGAAATCACTCGTATAAGAGGTAATAGATGATTGATCGTATAGAAATTCTGAATTATACATTGTAAGATTATCAGAGTCACTTTAAAAAATAGAGTTTAATGTTTATTTTCACAAAGATTTATTTTGTAAGGTAATGTTTAGTTTCGGCCCTTTCATGTAGAAATCGTTCAGACCTGACCTTTTTTTAAAATGCAAGTTAAAGCAATGCATATTAAGAAAGAAATTTTCTAACTAAAAAAAATCATATGCCAGTGCCCGACATAAAGCGGACCTGTTCCACTTAAAATTACAAAATAATTTTTCTCTATTTTATATTTTACATTTTTATATTTTATATTTATATTTTATATTCATAGGGGAATTTGTTGATCAAATGAAATAGGGGTTGTGAAATAGAAGGGAAAGAAAAAAAAAATGGAATAAATCGAAAATCTTGAAGTTAATTTGTAGACTGGTATTAATTGTAAAAGAAAACTGTGAAAAAAAAATGTTACCTTTCTATTATATTATATCATGTAAAAATATGTAATTTATATATTTATCGGCTACTGTATGGTACATTCTATATTATACTACAAAGTGATTCCACTATGTTGTTTTCTGTAAGTTTCTTTAGGAGCCTTACTCTTTCTTCAGCAAAATAATGTAAAACGTTTCATTAAAAAATCTTTTTGTAAATTCTGAAGTAAAAGTATTAAAAAAAAAAAAAAAAAAAAAAAAAAAATTAGGTAGGTATATCCTCAAAAAGTGTTACTTTCGCTAAAATATCATCGAATTTTCCCCTAAAAGGGTGGGTTCTTTTAAAATAGATCCTTGGAATGACCTTTCTCCTCGAAACAACATCCTGACTTCAGCACTGACGCAAGCGAGAAAATTCTAAAATCTTTTGACATCTGAAATTTAGTTGTTGAGGGAAGCATTTGTAGAGTTCATCAATAAAATACGCCGTTGACACCTACTTGTGGTTTTAGTAGCGGGGTACAGGGAACCAAACACTACCGTTTAATAGCATCAAACCGGCTATTAGGAATATCTTCGTCCTAAGTAGCCGTAAGGTTAATATTTTATGACAGTAATAAAAGGCGTCGTATTACAACTACCCGTATCTTCTCTCCTCGTTGTGGATCCAAAGGCAGCAGCTATAAATGTTATCATCTCTGACTATTTACGATACTCTCAAACGGAAACTGTTTACATCTGGAGATTTCTGTTTTCTTAATTTTATTACCGATCTCTTCGATGTGAAAAGAAAATTTTAATAAAGGCTAATACGGCAATTATCCGCTAATATTTAATATATCTGCTCTTAGACGCAAAGGTCAGTGCTGGAAAATATGTTCCATACAAATGTCAACTTACTACAGATAGTAATATGGCGGAAGACAGAAAATAATTTGAGTAAATAATATGAAATAAATCAAGGAACATTCTATAGTATATAAAATGCTAATTTACAGCCTAAATCTCAAGTTCGAGTTACATTCGTCGTCTTTAAAAGTATGTTATTACTTTCATAAACGTATTTATTACTTTTATTTATTTATTTTTTATGACCCTTCCCTTTTGAATTTTGAATGAGAGTTTTTAACGGAAATACACGTTTTAAGATCCCCTAATTAAAAATAATTCTCACAAACATATTTTGCAAAATGATCTTTATTGGCGCGTTGGTGTGTAGGTATGTTAAACGAATAGTTATATGAAGGATTTCTTCGTTTTCTCCAAAAATGATGTTACGATTTTGATTAAACTTGAAATACTAATGTCAAATTAAATGTTATTTAATATCATCCGGATTTTTATCTGATTGAAAAGGACTGACAGGGCTTAAATGGCAAATGTCCGAAAATGTTTCTTCTAAAGTGCCTTAATTTTATTTATTTGAAATAATTAATGATCTCTTTTTGTTCACAGTGTAGAACGATGGATAAATATAAACTGTAAAAAATAGCTGTAGCTATACAATATTCAATCCACAGATGGACTAAAGCAATAAAAACCATTATTTTATTATTATTTACCGAGTATATTTTTGAAATATACTCTTGCTCAGAGAAATAAAATAAATTATATTGAAAATGTAAATTTCAAACAAATATTAGATAGGATTTAAATTCAGTCATGGCTGAAAGAGTGCAGCCCTCAACTATTCTCCCTCACATAGATCAGCCCTGGTTGTTAAGTTAACTACTGAATTATTTATTATATTGCACATGCGGTTTTTGAAATGTAGCTCTGTCAGCCAGTCCACCCTTCGGATTATATCCCTTGGCTTGTTACCAATACCCTGTACGTAGACTATACATCAGATCACATTGCTGGCTTTGACTTGTGATAATTAACATACTTATCTCGGAAACTATAAATTTTATCAATTAACGGTGTTTAGTTAATGGAGGGTCAACAATATCAACAATAATATTATTAGTATGATAAAGAATTGAAGTAATAATAATAATTTATTTATTTGTTTATGGGGCAACCTTCATACAAATAGAGTTAGCCTGTAAAGTAAATAATTTAAAAATCATTTTAATAATAAGTAAATAATAATAATAACAATGAACAAATTATTTGATTATTATATAAGCTAATAACACAACAGCATACCTAAATGGTGAATTTAAAATTATTTATATCAGCTAATAACAAACAGTAAACCCAAACTGAAACTATCTACATTAGTCAGAGAGTAAAAACAGGACAATAACGACATTACTTACTTAATAAAATAAAAGAAACAAAAACTATACATGTTATTTGGAAAATAAGTATTCTGCTCCAAGTATAAGGCTTTGAGTTACACATATAAAAAGAAGTTTAAGATCCGATTGTTAGGGCACTGACTAAAATTCATACAACTGGTTTTACCATAGTTAATATCGCTTAGTTTTGGCATGTATCGGATTCGGTTTTCATAATACGCGGGGCTGTTTGTTAAGAAAGTGGAAACAAACCTCCAATGTCGTTCCATCGCAAGCAGGTCATAGCTACTGTGGGTCTCAAAAATATTTGTGCCGACGAACACAGAGCAATTGCATATTTACCAGATAGTCGTAGTTGGACGATTATTCTCAAGTAAGCTTTGCGGAACGTCCGTTTCAATGAAAAATCTACCGTACCACGGGCTAAAGGTCGATTCTCGTAATAACTAGAGGTCTTTCTCTTTAACAGAGTCCGTCTATCTATCCAAGATATCCCCCACTTTAATTTTCATACTTACTAGATCATTGAATAGTATCGGGTCAAACATTCCGAAGCTCTGCAATAGTTTTCTTACCTGCGTTGCTCAGTTATATTGGTAACTCTAGCGGTTGTTGCTGTCTAGCTGCAATAGCTTTAAATAAAATTGTTTAGCGAAGTGGATACAACTCATATTAAGGATTTTTAGTAACCAGGACAAAGTTTGTTTTAAAACGTGATATCCCATTTCTAGTTTTACCAAAAAGTGTGGAGTGTTTCGTTGCAAACATAGTAGCTGCTTGTAGTAGCTCGCTTATATATTTTCCAATTTCTCCAATTTTCAATGTGCTCTGTATGAATTGAAGTAATTAAGTATGTTTTTTAGAATTATTCTTCAAATACAATGCAATGAAAAAAAGTATGTATATTCATATATGTGTCTTCTTAATCACAACTCATATAGCACAGAGCAATTTATATATTGGCGGAATATATTTTATTTGTTACTGTACTGCCAAATATACATTTGTAAAAACCGGTTGATATCAGTTCAATTACTCATTTCAGGATATCATAAAACAATTTTTTTAAATATTCAAATAACATCAAATTCTCATTTTCCTGAACTACTGAAGTATTTTCTAAGAAACACGAAGGGCTAGAAGGTGTTAGTGATTTAATACGACAATAAACGTCTGAAGTCATTAATTATTTTTAGTTTGTACGACGGTAGAAACTGATTATTTCCTTCTACAGAGATTTGTAATATTTTTTTTTTTTAATTATTTATTTAATGTAATTTACAACTGTACAAAATAATACAATAGGTAAATATGTAGTATGTTTCATATACACTTGAAAATCTTGGGAAGGAACCACCCATTGGTGGTACTTCAAACATTAATTTAAATTAGAAGGTCCCGTGGCCATCTTCTTTTCAGACGCCTCGGAGGATTATCAGGGATTGTTAAGGATGAAAGATTAAGAATTAATGGGTTAGGATGGTTAAGGAGTTTGGAATAAAAAGACGCATATCTGTTTTGGGTCAAATCTGCAACGAATGGGATGTTAAGGTCTTTGTGAATAAGTTTATTTGTGGCGAAATAAAGAGCATCAAGGATTTTGTAATATTAAAAATAGAACAAAAAATTAGTTTTTTGTTTTGTAACTTTATTAAGTGTATCTACTTTATTTCCCAAAGCATAGATCATTTTTCAGTGTCAGGTTCAATAAAAAACTTTTGAATCTGTATGAAATACAGTTATGCGAATGTCTGGAAATTTTATAAAAAATAAAGCAATAGTGGTATTGGCAACAAAAAAAATACAGTAAAAAGATAATTTTCTAAATCATTCTTGTGTAGTTCTCAGAAGAGGAATATTTAATTATTATTTTATAGGAAAATATGCTTTACAAAAAAAAAAGCACAGGAAACATTGAAATGATGTTTCCTTTCAAGTAATCTGTATGTTAACTCAATTCAATTTCGCTTTGAAATGTGTCTAGTAATTAATTGTAATACAAAGTTTTGATTTTTTTAAAAAATTTAACTTCTTCCAATTACATTTCGAAAACTAAGACATTTTTCTAATCCGTATATTCTCATTAGTTTTAAATTATCTCACATCCATTTTGCTTTTTAGAGATGCAGGAGGATATGTAATCAAATTTTTGTCTCAGCGTAATCAATGGAACTTTTAATCCAATTTTAATTTAATTTTCTACGATTGTGCAGGTTGGTATCAAGTTGTTCCCAATTAGTATTCATCAACGCATTTCTCTGTATTTCACACACAGCTAAATTTCAAAAACGACTAGTTCTATTTGGAGGGATGTTGGAGTTCAGTGTTGTCAAGGTCTATATATTTTATTGAAGTGAAATGTATTAATTCCACCCAATGCTTTCACTACGCCAAGCCCTAAATAATTTTTCTTAATCTGCTATTTCAACACGGCTACCATACATTTTGTTATCACACGAAAAAACTAGTTTAAAAACTACTCTTTATTCACAAACCTTAAAGTAGAGGTAATTATATACCCATCTATGGAGATGAAATGGTGAGGAATCTATACTGGCCTATATACTTGGCAAACGTCTTTTTTCATTTGAAGATTTATGAGGATGCATAATTATTGTAAATTGAGGCTATTTGTTCGAATGATTTAATATTTTTTCCAAACCAGTCTCTACCTGTTAAAAGACATTTGAAAGGCGAGGTAGTTATTCGACCCAAGAGCGTAACTAAAGTTTATTTTATTTTTTAAAGTTTTGAAATTTTCTAGTAATGAATTTTATTACATATTGGATTTCTATCAATGAGTAGATTCTCCACATGTCTATATCATGCAATTGTATAATTTACACGCATGTATATGCAAACATTTTTTGTAAAACTTGGTTTAGGACAGTCCAATAAATTATTCTACACCTAAATCTCAAAAACGGTTTTAGCTTTTTTGAGAAAAGTCATTTTAAAATTAGGAAAAATTTAATTTCAGGATATTTGTTTGAACTAAGATGTTATTTATTAACGTTTCCCCCTTTTACAGTATTAAATGTATTAAACACATCTTGGCTCTTAGATTCCATGACTATAGGTGATTTTTTCCATAAAGAAGAGAACATGGGAAGTGAAACAAATTGTAACTGATAAATATGGTTACCTCAAAAAGAATTAATTCCTTCAAGTTTAACCTTTGTATGGTCTCGCAGAAAAATGTAAACAGTTTGATTTATGTATACATCAGTAGTCTAAGGATTAGTTTAAAAATCCCAATAGTAAATATATTTTTGTCTATTGAACGATGCACTGTGCGTCAATCTGATTTTGACTGCATTTTCAGAGATTGTGGTGGTTGTTAATTAGTTAGTACCACATTTATTTTATCAGATTCCATACCCTCCTTTCACTAACGAATTCCTTAACGTATTTTCTTCGGTACAAATATTTATCAAAAGTGATTTGTTCAGTTAATCCGAAATTTGGAGGGTAGTTGGTTCTGAAAGGCCCATAAATTTATGTAAATGAATCTTCATTGATAAATATATATATATAAATATATATATATCGAAAACGGCTCGTCCGATGGCTTAAGATTATTATTGATCTAGTATACATTTTTATAATATTTCATCAACCCAAGGAATAATTTAAGTTTTATGATAAACCTGTGTTGGAACTACGCTTCCTCCCTTAGATTTTATTCCCAAATGACAAATCATGAGCCTTGAAGTAACAGTAACTACGTAACCAACAGAAATTCACAGAGATAGTGATTTATTCCACATAAATCAATTTTCAAACTTTATTATTAACATATTTATTCATTTTATTTCTTTGGGAAATATTGACTCTGAAATCGGTTATGCATGCACTAATGTGCAAAGAATAAAACAGCACAGTTTTATAGGGAAATTGATGTATTAATATATGCATTAAGATCTCATTAGGCAAGGCAAATTCAAAAACAGCGCACGATTAATTTACAATTGTTTTCAAAATGATGCTATTGTTTAAATTTAAAAACAATTTGTTTTACTTACTTTACTTTTGCAGGTTTTTTCCCTCAACGGGTTACCTGGCTAAGTCAGAGAGTCCCTCCACTTCTCTCTGTCCCACCAGTCTTTCTCCTCAAGTCCCCTGCCGGCCATGTTCTCCTCCACGCTGTCCTTCCACTGAGTTCGGGATCGTTCTCTCCTCCGTCTTCCTGGTCGTTCCCATTGCAGAAGTCTCTTCGGCCACCTACGTTCTGGCATCCGCTGACAGTGCCTATACCATTGCAGCCTGCTTTTTCTAATCCTCTCCGGGACTCCTTCCGTCATTCCTAGCCTGCTCCTAATATACTCATTCCTGACTCTATCCAGGCAGATAATCCTTAGGCATCTCCTCTAGAAACCCATCTCTGCCGCTGTAGTTTGGAGTAGAGTCCTGGGTTAAGTGTCCATGTTTCTGCGGTGTAGTTAAATGAGGGCTCAACAACTTTTTACTTCTAAAAATTTGCCTTTTGTTGTCCGTTGAGATGACCGTATTTCAGAGGACTGGGTGCAACATTCTAGTCAACCTTCTTGCTAGATCAGCTCTCCTCTTAACCTCTGGTCCCGACTCACCGTTCCCATCTATTGTCGACCCCATGTTTGAAGGAGTCTACCTTCTTACACCCACTTCCATTAATCTGAAGGACCGTCACCTCTTTACAATTTACTGGCAGGTATTCGGTCTTATCAAAATTTATTTATAGATCCCACAGGCTGCAATGCATTGTCTCAGACAAGTAAGAGCCAAGCTCCACTCTGTATTCGTCTTCTTTGTACCGACTCCTCACTTATTATGGTAATACTAATATCCCCACTCTTAAGAGATTTCCACATCATATGCCTCAGTACACTGTCATAAGCCTGTTTCAAGTCTATAAAAGGTATGTGTACAGCTCTTCCTTTCTCCGTTCGTTTTTCTATAGGACAACTATGCTGTCCGTAGAAGACCTGCCTGTAGGGAAGCCAAACTGTTCTTCCGGGGTAACAAACTCCTCTTCTATTTTAAACTATTTGTTTTTATATTTAAATAAGATAATTTGTATCCAAGTTAAGTCTCAAACATTCTTAACTATTACTTTGTGCGTCCAACGTGTGATAAGTGAGATGTAATAGTATTAGGTTAATTTGTAATTAAAAGTCGTAAAATTTAATGGAAAAGTGACAAAATAGGTAGATTTGACTAAATATATTAACCAGCAAAGCCTACAAAATGATTTTAATTGCTGGTCATTTAAAGCAATGATAAAGAATTTTCGAGACTTAACTTGGATACAAATTATTTTATTTAAAAAACAGTCTACAAAGTGATTGTATATAAAAGATATAGTTGCTGCTTTAGACTTAAAGTCAAAAAAATGTTTTTTTCGTAACCTCCTTTATTATTATATGCGTATTATATAAACATACATATTATATATACATAGTGATATATCTATGTAAGTAAAATATTGCGTTGTGTCACAGTTCAAATCTTATTCCAATCAATTAAACATTACTAATGAAACTACCATTAAGTACTTAAATTTAAGTAAAGTGATGAAAATTTGGAATATACCGATAGATACTCCATTGTATTAGAAGCGGATATTCAGCTTATGTCATCAACGGGTTGGTTCATTGGTCATCTTGAGCAACACCTGCTTCTGGCTCTGAAATAGACATGTTTAATTCATGCCTTTATTATATTGTATACATCCTCGACTGTAGGAACAACTCTCCGGTGTTAAATAAATATCGTCATATCCAAGTTTCAAGTCGGCCCTCCGCTCATGTTACTAAGATGGATATTCCAGTTATCACACAACCTACACGGTCTCTGCTAATAAATGGGGAGGAAGAAAAATTAGTTGATTATAAAAATTCTTATAAAACACCATCCAATGCTTTTGACATTATGAAATATGGATCTCGGGTGGGCTTAATGCACAATGGCACGAGAGCATAATTTAAATTTAAAAACATACGACACATATGGTTGAATACCTCGACTGTTTCAGAACATTAAAGAACGGAGATAAGTCTTGATGAAATATAGTCAGAAGGTTTCTGCTTAACATGCTTAATATAATTATTTTTCAGATTTTACTGTTATTACTTTTCTCGTGAGTCATTGAGTAACGTTTGTGCTTAAAGTTAGTAATTTTCAAACTATTAATCTAATACGTTATATGAAATATATAACATTTTAAATTTTACGAAGAAACATATTTATTTGCATAATTATAACTCAGAAAACACAAAACATAAACAAATTAATACATCATCGATAACGATAACAGCTCTGTAATTAACAATAGACCTCTAATGTGGTAATCATAAGAACTGAAAATCATAATAATTCATATCACACAGCCAATAAATAAATAAATAAATAAATATATATTTATATATAAGTTA
>NW_027110099.1:0-1749 GCF_000696795.3 Halyomorpha halys | reverse complement strand
GTAGCCATGAGTCAACCCTGTGGTTTATGGGAGCCCTCCTGAGCTTCACCCAGCCTCATAAAGTGGGTACCCTTAATTGAGGAAAATACTGGCGGTTGAGCGTGATCTTGAAAATATTACCTGCTTGTCGTTGTGTGTTTTCCTTGCCGTGAAGTTCGTCTTAGCGGTGGATTTCCATTTATGAAGAGCTCTTCTTGGGACCTCTTCTCTAGCCCGTCTTTCTACTTCTGTTGCTTCTCCTGCTTCTGTTTCTTCAATGATTTTTTTTCCATCTCGTTGCCCTGCCCCTTTTCTCCCACCTCCCCTTAGAGGCGTTAACTTTTCCGAATATAATTCTCATTGGCCATAGGTGACAAAACGCCTCCTAG
This sequence comes from Halyomorpha halys, assembly GCF_000696795.3. NCBI lineage: Eukaryota > Metazoa > Arthropoda > Insecta > Hemiptera > Pentatomidae > Halyomorpha > Halyomorpha halys. Next base: position 1,381 of record NW_027110099.1, on the reverse strand, counting down.
GTGAGCGTCTCGCCTAGGCCGAAGAGTGGGTGGGAAAGTTCTAGGAAGGGTTTCTACCTGTTTAATTTGCTTATGTCCTTCGGCACATAGGAGGAGATTTGTGAAAAACTCTGACAACAATACCAAGTGCGGAACACAAACACAGGTGCCTCTGTATGTGTTGACAGGGGTATCCGGGGAACAGGTATCCTTGCAGATGTGGCTAAATCATATAACGACATTTTCTATATTGTTGCTGTCGGAATGTTAAAACCTCGATACATAGCAATTTATTAACCCGAGAGAGATGTAGTCTTTATCATTTTGCTCATAATGAAAATTAAACGTCTATATTTTCTTAGTATTTTATCTGTTTTGTTTATACTTTTGTTTAACTTCCTACTCCTTGATGTTTTTGCCGCTTGTTTATGACACTCCCACTTTTACCTCTCTTCCTATACTCAATTCAGTTTTTCACTGGCCTCCTCGCGTGGTAAGATTGAGTATTTCTCTCACTTCTATCGTGACATCTATTATTTCTCATTTGACCATTTTGGTCTCCTAGGCACCTCCTTTGTTTCGTTTTTAAATTATAAGCCAGGGCAAAAATATCTTAGATCTTTTACGAAATCTTGATTCTTTAGCCCGTGGTGTAAGAGCATCAAATTGCATTGAAAATAATCGTAAACATTTTTTCATCATCACATTATATTATATATATAAAACAAAATAGTAGAAATCGTCTACCATAAGTCACGGGACTAAAATGTAGGACACACCTGCCGGGTTGATAATAAGTTAGTTTTTATATTCAGAATTTTACCATTATATGATTTTTATTTACAAAGTAAAACAATTGATTATTCTGTTAAATCATTCTGTGAAACAAAACTTAGCCACTTTATGATGGAAGTATAAACAACATTTTAAATTTGATATTGTCATATGTATATATCACTTTCAATGTCAATTTTATTAGGACATTATGTTATTATATTTACATTACATTTTACAGTTTACGTTTATTAGTTACATTAAACTAATATTTGTGAATAAAAGTTTTTTTATTAAAATATTATAATTAAGTAATTGTAGAAGTGCTTTAAAATATAATTTGTATGTATTTTAAGAAGTATCTGGAAATGAGAGCTTGAAACCATTTTCGTCATTGTGTACCAATTTTGGGATTGACTGTGCAAAGAATTTTCAAGTGCCTTTCGGAAATTCATTATAATTATTCTTTTATGAAAAATATAATATTATGAAGGTTTATTATTAGAAAATTTTCATTAACTAGTAATACTACTTAAAGTGAGCGGTGGCACTGTGGTAAGGTACATTGCTACTAACTTCAAGGACACGGGATCAACCCTGGCTGGGCCGATAAGTATTTTATGTTACT
>NW_027110098.1:0-1009 GCF_000696795.3 Halyomorpha halys | reverse complement strand
ATATATAAACTAGTTCACCATACGAATAATGTAAGTGTTACTATTCTTAATCATCGCGTAACACAGTGTGAGCTTATACGTGCCTAGATATTATTATATTTTCATATATTTGTAATGTTAATAGCACCCTCTATGGTTATGGAATATTACGTGGTATTCCATACTGGAAATTGAGGCATTAAAGATGGCTAATTTTGTCATCAATCTCCGTTAAAAATAATTATTCATGTTAAAAATTATGTTATAATTTAAAAAAAAATACTACTTTAATTATTTATTTTGTTTAGCCCATTAATAATTTTAATTATTGTATATTCTGTAGTATTTGGAAATAAGTTACTATGGATCCTGAAGATTTTAGACAATTGGCCAAAGATGCAATAGACTACATAGTTGATTATACAGAATCAGTGCGAAACAGGTAATTTACTTCATGATTATTATTACTATATATTTCATAATTATATTTTGAGGTACATGTTTCTAATGTATTCTTATAAATAAACCTTATTTGGTCTATATCTTTGTATGGTTTTTCAAGTTAAAGCATGCTTTTTATGGAAGATTCAGAATCTTGGTATAATTTAAGCTTTGATTTTTCTTCTAAGTTATGATGACTGAGAACAGGGCCATGTTTAACCAAATAGGTATTATAAACTAAGAGGGTCTTCCTTCAAATTTATTTAAACAACTTGCTTGTTAGAATCATTGATTTATTAAGAGAAAAAACTTTTACTTTTATTCAAAAAGCAGTGCTGCCCTGTCTTGGGTTGATATGATACACAAAATACAAAGACTAGTAGACCATTGCTTAATATACTTATAATAGATAGGCATAATCAGTAAATTTAAAATACATAATTTTTTTTCTGTTTTCTATATTTTCATTTTTTTTCTATTATTTACCTATACTCCGACATATAATTTTCCCCCTTAACCGAATAGACTTTTCCTTTTATCTCTCTTTAACAAATGTAAAATTAAATTAAAATATAAAATATTAATAGTT
>NW_027110097.1:8626-8932 GCF_000696795.3 Halyomorpha halys | reverse complement strand
ACGTTCTTTAAATACATGATTTATGTTATTTGAAAATAAGTTCTAAGTTTAAATGTGATAAAAAATATTTTTATTTTAAAAAATACATGGTATATTTTTATATAAAAAAATACATGGTATATTTTTATTTTAAAAAATACATGGTATATTTTTTTAAAAAAAAAATACATGAATGGCTCTCGTTTAAAATTTCCACACTCAATTCGTTTCGCTCCCACTTGTCCCACCTTGTTGGTACTTCGTATCCGTCTTTAATTCATTCTTGTGCCTTCTTTTCCATTCAGAAAGGTGCGTGTCCTATTTAGT
>NW_027110097.1:5619-6648 GCF_000696795.3 Halyomorpha halys | reverse complement strand
CCTGGAGAACTGTTTATAACAATACCTGCGTTAACACGATTAAACAAAATACAGATAATAATGGCGAATTTGTTAAGGTTTACCCTTGTAATCGAAAATATTTTAATTATTGGAGTTTTCATTTCTTTTTTTAAAGACTGTATCTGAATTTAATCAGATACAGTCAGTGTAATAAACGTGCTTCATCGGTTTTGAGATCTAAATAATGAAATCAGAAACATACATTAGCACGTTATTAATAATATTGTATATTTCTGTCCTATTATGTAGTTGATGTCTAGTATGAATATAGTATAGCATGAAGAAAATTATAGAAAACTAATCCGGATTGGATTTAGTGTTATTTATTGCCAACAATTATCACTGTTCTTTTAGTTAATAAAATTATTTATTATAAATTATTCGCATTTTGGAAGATTACTAGTTGACTATTTATGGTCATTGTAAGATGGTTCGGGTGTCGCTCACCAAAGCACAAAAACGATGTATAAGTAACCGTTTCTTTAAATATTTATTTTTTACTACTCATGACTTCAGTGTTACATTGCCATTGTCATTAATGTACTTATTTTTAGATTTTATTTTATTTATATATTGTTTAAAAATGAGTTAATAGTTGGATGTGGCTATAAAATGTGGATATAAAATGAGGAGAAGTTGGTTGAATGGTGAATAAGGGAGGGCGTCATTGTGAATATATCCTAAATTGGCGAGCGGGGATAATTTTGAGTGAAGAGTTGGGGCTAGGTGAATAAAGGGATCATCAACCATCTTCTCCTCTTTTATATATAGTATATTTTTAGTTGACCCCTCTCCCCTTCCCCCGTTTTTTTATTTTTTATCTATTTTATATTTTCTATATTATATTTTTTTACAACTTCATATGTATATTCTTTTAGTCTTATCAATGTTACAATGTACAATCTTGCATTCATTTAGCCCTGATAAATTTCTGCAAACTTTGTTTACCAATAAATATTTTTTGTTATTTTTATTTATTATTGATTGCATTCAATGTATAATGATTTG
>NW_027110097.1:3438-4137 GCF_000696795.3 Halyomorpha halys | reverse complement strand
TTACGACTAAGTGAAAGGGTTTTAATAAGTATATGAATGCCATAAGTTACTAATTAGATTATCGTTAACCGGATACCACGTTTTTTTCCCCTCAATGTTTGTCAAATCTAAAATATTTTTCTCTTGTTTTGTCTTTATGTAAGATTAATTTTCTGTTTATTTAATGTTTACTAAAAATAGAAATATTTTTGTGTATTATGTATTAAATGCTCAGGGATAATTTTTGTTTTTTTAAATCTAAAACAAATCAAAAAAAGGAAAATTGAAAAAGTATATAATTGTCCACATACACCACATTCTTTTACTGTAACACTTCTCTTCTTTAAAAGAGTTTGTCCTAAAAGTATAACATTTCATATCTTGTTAGCCTTAGTGTTAGGTGTCAGTTACACTCCGAAATCCTTTTATTTCTTGAATCCATTTACTTGTTAAAAAAAGAAAAATTAAATGAATTTGTGGTCTGACTGACTGATTTAACAGTTTACATGTATTTATTTATCCTGGTTAAAAGTACGGTAGAGGGACTGTTGTTTTGTGTGACGTATGTTAATAATTATCAGAAACTATTTTTAAATTCTTTTTTAAAGTTTTATGGATACTTTAGTACCATGCGTTTGGGTGATCATTGTGGCAAAATGTTCTCTCCCTTGTAATGCTCGACATAATTATTTCTGGTGTTTATTTTTTTTTTTTTTTTTT
>NW_027110097.1:2234-3388 GCF_000696795.3 Halyomorpha halys | reverse complement strand
ATGCCTTTTTTGACTGCCACTAGAACCATCTTCCTACAATAAATTATATACCTGAGTATTGTATTTCGTATCCGAATTACTTAAAATAAGAATTAGTTGATGAATGTGTTTTACTGTGCATAAAATGAATTACATTTGAAATACGATTTAATTACTTTTATTTTTTTATTTATTAAAATGAGTAAAATTGTCTCATTAATCTAAAAATACATTTATTTTACTAATATGCGCCAGTAGTTACTGTTTTATTTTTCCTGAATAGTACTAAAAATAATAAAACTCTGGGAAGGACTGCAAGAAATTTTATTCAATGTCATACAGAGTGATTATAGGAATTAGAATTGATTATTACATTTAATTCTGACGATTTAAAGGATTGGATATGTTTATTAATAAAGTGACGAAGGATTAGTTCGGATGTGGATATTGATATAGAAAAAAGCTTTTTCCAAGGACAAATATCCTGTGTAATACTTTCGTGTGTTGTATATATTACTTATATGTAGTGACATGAATAACATTATAAATAGGAATTTTATTTTTTACGGTGTATGCTTATCAATGAAAAACTGGAAAATAAACAATTATATTAATGTTCTTATTTTTTATTATAGGTCTGCCATAAAACGACCAAACAGGTGATGGTGCTCAAAATGAACCTCCTGAGGTCGAACAGGCCGAACATGAGGAAAGAAGTCCAGCTTATGAACCAGCTCTCTCATCCTAACATACTCAGGTGAGTCTCCATTTTTTTTTTTTTTTTTTTTTTTTTTTTTTTTTTACACTGACCACATCTTAGATCTTTATCTCTTTATTGCCATTCCAGGATTAAAGATAGCAAAATGTGTTAGAACCTTTTTTAATCGACCATATTAAATTTTTTAAAACCATTTCCTATCGAAATTTAATAATTTATGTTTCATGATACTTGGTTTCCAAAAACTGAATATAAAAACACCCTGCTGTCCGCTATTTTTCTCCGAAACTGTGTGAACGATTTTCTTGATTGTTTAAAGTCAAAAGTTTCTCCAATGTGATCCTCGGAACTCGATAGTAACGACAGCCATTTTGAAACAAAATGGCGGCCGATTAGAGGTTTTATGTGCTGTTATCTCAGGCTCCCCTTTTTCTTCATAAATATAGAAGATTAAAAC
>NW_027110097.1:0-886 GCF_000696795.3 Halyomorpha halys | reverse complement strand
TTGCTGCCTTTTGTATTATTTAATGTGTTTTAATATAACTTCTCCGCTTGGATTCACCGTCTTAAAGTTATATGTCGAAAAATTAAAAATTCCTAATTCCTTATTAATAACATTAATTAACTGCTTAGTATAAGTTTCAGGACCGCTATAAATATGTGCTAAAAACTATTGAGTCGTTCCATATGTAATGTCATTTTTCACAGTACAGGTTATTAGCAAAACAATTTTTATTAAGAATATTTACCCGCATTTTATATAAATTTCTCCCAACTTGTTATTAACTTTCCAATTGCAGAACTGATAAATTTTTCAGGGATAAATCAGAGTTTTGTGAAGAAATCAGGAAATGCATTTGTTGAGATTTTTTTATATTTAAGGAAGTTGTCAAAATTCCTGAAAAGATGGAAATCTGAATAATTATTTTCAGTTCTCATTTGGTTTCTTCAGTATGTCGTGAAACATGAAGTCTGCCGTTGTGGTGTTAGAGTATAGTCCCCTTCCTATTAACCAATTCATGTTGTATCTTGACATGTTTTTGATGCATTATGTCAATATCACTGCAGTACGATGTGAATTTTTTTTGTTTCCCTACGCCACAGGAAGTGGGCTATTACGCCATCTTCCCTCTCGCAGCCCAATAAAATTTTACTTTTCCTCTTAGTTGGTCCGCATCCTGCTGAAGATCTTCTAGACCAACACACGTTAAAAAATGGTCCCCATCCATGTCTCCCATGTTGCATAGAGGACATTTCGGGGAATCTACGATGCCAATTCGATGGAGGTGTTTTTGGAGCAGATCATGTCTGATTACTAGGCGAAAACAAGCCACTCTCTCAGCTGTGCTAAGATTGCCGGGGATTCGTTTATCCTTATCCAGTAGGCTCTC
>NW_027110096.1:0-1696 GCF_000696795.3 Halyomorpha halys | reverse complement strand
CATAAAAACTACTATCCCTACGAAGATAAGTGTCATAAACTACTTTATAGTAAGTTAAATTTCCTTTATTTTGAGTGTTGGCTGACATATGTGCATCTTATGGAACTATTGGACGTAAATAGCTCTTTTAGGGCTAATATTTCAGCAAATTTACCCTTCTTTAAATAAGGTCCTCTTAGAATTTCTAGTGTTGTTGCTAGTTTTTAAGATATAGAGCTCTGAATGAAAAATTAATGTTTTTTCAAGGTTTTGAAACAGCCGCCATTTTTGATTCCCCCTACCTATACTTGGCAGACTCATCAATTTTGACTATTAATGAAACATAGTTTTCATTAAAGTAATCAAAAATTGGGGTGAGATAACTGCCTTTTTTTCTTCCCGGCTCTTGTACTAGGAGATTTGGTCAGAATAACACTCAGCCGCCATATCTTTAACCAATTAAGGATACCCACAGGGCTGACTCACGGCTATAGTGAAACAGAAAATAAATATCTGCTATAGTCGGATCCAAACCCAGGTCCTTGGAGTTAGTAGCACATGGGCTTACCAACGAGCTATCCACATAATCAAATAAATCTATGAGAAATCGATCCTTTTTATTTTATTTTTTAGATTACCAATTTTTACATATTCGTGATATTTGAAAAAGAAAACAAGTTATTTTAGCGTGAAAATTTGTTTTTTTTTATCATTTATGATGTGAGGCAAACACTTTCCACCTTCTATAACATTTTTTTACTACATTGCTACATACCATTGTTTTCTAAAATACCGATTTTTCTAAGATATGCGTAATTCGTTTCTAATATTCTCTCCTTATCATCAAAAGAAAGTTCAGTCATTCAAATTAAGTTTTTTAGGCTAATGCCCCCGATCTATTATTACTAATATATATTGTTGTCTTTACCATATCGATTGATAGAGTCCAGTAACTCCTGATCAATTTATCGCGAAGGTTTAATTTCTATGTTATTAATTTCTGTTTATAACACAAAATTTTTCAGTACTTAATTTCCTCCGAGGCGTCTGAAAAGAAGATGGCCTTCTAATTTAAATTAATGCTTGAAGTACCACCAACGGGTTTCTTCCTAAGATTTTCAAGTGTAAATAAAACATTCCACATATTTACTTATTGTATTTATTATTTGTACAGTTGTAAATTACATTAAATAAATAAGTAAAAAAAGTAAATACTTTCAAATATAGGTGGATAGGCACACATAAGATCTATTGAAGAATGGTGTAAAAACTGGAGAATCAAAATAAATTCTGACAAATTTCACCAGATCACCTTTACTATCCGTCGTAAACCTCTGCCCTCCAGTCCTACAGTATCCTTTCTAAATACACCACTAATGCCTGTTGAAAAGATTCGATACTTAGGACTCCATCTTGACAAGAGACTTACTTGGAATCCACACACAAGACTGAAACGACAAGAAACTGCTCGTAGATTCCGATTGCTAGAACACTTACTTGACAAACGCTCTAAACTTCCCATTCACTACAAAATATAAGTATACACTACAATAACCAGACCAATTTGGACATATGGAATTGAGCTCTGGGGCTCCACCAAACCATCAAATTCTTCCCGCTTCCATCGTTACAATCCAAAATCCTTGATGCCCCTTATTACGTCACAAATAAACTCATTCATAAAGACCTTAACATCCCATTCGTTGCAGATTTGACA
>NW_027110095.1:55355-55660 GCF_000696795.3 Halyomorpha halys | reverse complement strand
AAATTTTATATCTTCATCTTTGAACACAAATTAAAAGCAGTGGCAATAATAAATTTTTACACAGAATTACTTCGAGAATTTTTAGAATCAATTAAGAAGAGCAAGGGTCTTATTCCTTATTATAACAAATGATGACACAGCCGCCCAGGTTATGCAGAATATTGAACTAGATGCAATGGAAATAGCTTCATTTATGTATGCCCCTATAAAATCAGTAAATGTTGAAAGATCTTTTAGCCGGTACAAGTCCATTCTGCGGTCAAAGCGACGAAGATTTTTATTTGAAAATTTAAAAATGCATTTAA
>NW_027110095.1:52532-53120 GCF_000696795.3 Halyomorpha halys | reverse complement strand
ATCAAAATGTCCTTAATGGTTTCTAAGTATACTTGAGAAAAATTATTTACTAATCTTTTATTAATAAAAATTTTATAAAAAAGTTTTATGGCACTTAACCTTTCTTCAGAACGACAACTGATTGATCGTTCATAATAATAAATGAAAGATGGTCCGGATGCGGTCAAATAAAAACTCAGAGAATATAACGTTTCGTCCCACGTTGCAGGGCTTCGTCAGGGCTAAAATAGATACAAACACTTAAATGACGTAAACATAAGTAAAAAACAAAATGAAAAATGATTGATGTGAACAAAGGAAAAAAGGGTATACAATGAAACATAAAAATAAAAAAAAATAATAAAAGGTTATAGACAATAAATGGAAACGGAAATAATAACAGATAAAAAGAAGAAATATAAAAGAAAGTACAAACTAAGAGATGGAAAAAGGGAGATAAGAATAAAGGAAGAAAATACGCACCTGTTTGACAAAATTCAAAATCAGAGTGAACCGTTTGTACATAGAGGAGTGGGGTTGGCAGTTAAAGTACGTTACATTTGAAAATAATTTTAAAGTAAACAGTTTAGAATTTTTTTTTTTTTTTTT
>NW_027110095.1:51097-51959 GCF_000696795.3 Halyomorpha halys | reverse complement strand
CCTGAAGAAGCCCTGCAACGTGGGGCGAAACGTTGGCTCATTAAAATAGTATATTTCTACTATTTGAGTTTTTTTTTACCGCACCCGGACCATATCCCTTTCATCAAAACTTTCGGATGTGGTGGTTAGTGAAAGTTCTCTGATGTGCCGTACCAAAACAATTTCTTTTGAGATCCTTAATTCACATTTTCAGTCAGGACACTTTATCCTAATAACAGTATGTATATTGTTTCGAAATTTTATTTTCACCGGTTAACTATTGTGTACACGCTATAGGAAGAAAAATGTACTTTTTAGCGGTGATACCGTTAGCACTAGGACCTCCAGTAGGATATACCTTCCCGAAGAGAAGAGCATTAAGATGTAGCCGGGACATAGAGCCTGTGGGATCGTGACTGCCCGATATACACGGATGATATAGACTCGCTTTAGTATAGGTTCCGAACAAAGTAACGGACCTTCACCGCTATCCCTTTCAGCTACCGGCGATGATATTCGGTTCCTCATTTCGCTTAGTAACCAGTTACCGAATAACAGTAATGGTAATAGTAGAAAGAAACTTGCGTAGTAATATTAGTTAGCAAACTCCTAAAGCTGACATAACTGAAGAGGAGTCTAACTGATATTTTCTTGGAATATATAGTAAGGGAAAGCATTATGGAAGTGAACAATTTTTATTTATTTAAAAAATGACATTCAATGTGGTTCGATCAGATTACACCATCTATCGGTCGGTTCCAAAATAACACATAAAAATGATAGACATAAATGAAAAGTGGATATTACAGTTTAGACTATTAGAGCGTTGTGGAGGCTATACAATTTTTAAGCTAAATAAGTACAATATGAATTGATCTCAAGT
>NW_027110095.1:50350-51047 GCF_000696795.3 Halyomorpha halys | reverse complement strand
AGAAACTTGCGTAGTAATATTAGTTAGCAAACTTCCAAAGCTGACATAACTGAAGAGGAGTCTAATTGATATTTTCTTGGAATATATAGTAAGGGGAAGCATTATGGGAGTGAAAAACTGTTTATTTATTTAAAAAATGACTTCCAATATGGTCCGACCAGATAGCATCTATCGGTCGGTGGCAAAATAACACATAAAAATGATAGACATTAGTGAAAAGTGGATATTACAGTTTAGACTATTAGAGCGTTGTGGAGGCTATACAATTTTTAAGCTAAATAAGTGCGATATGAATTGATCTAAAGTGATACAACTAATAATTTAATTAACAACTACTAAAATGAAAATAAAAAAAAAATAATTATTAAAAAAATTAAATCAAAAATATTTTTTTAAAATTTATTTATTGGTATTTACAACTGTGCATAAATACATCAAGTAAATTTGAGGAAATCATAATGATATGGTACAAGCATGTAGAGAAACTACCCATTGGTAGCACTCTAAAAACATTTTTACAATATTAGGTCTCCAGGCCATCTTTTTTTCAGACGCCTCGGAGGGTTTTCCGGAATAAAAGAAGAAGCAAGATTAGAAACTACTGGGTTTGAGTGGTAGGGAGTTTGTAGTGGAAGGATTGATATCTGGTTCGGGCTAGGGTAGTAGGGAGAATTTGGATTTTACGAAGGATTTTGGA
>NW_027110095.1:48314-49322 GCF_000696795.3 Halyomorpha halys | reverse complement strand
TTTTTCCATTTAACACGCTTTAACATAGATCATGAATACCCCTATTAAATGAAACTGTAGGGCAGTCGGTAGGTTTACGATGAAGAAGGGTAAAGGGGATTTGATGAGATTTGTTGGAATTTATCCTCCAATTACGAAACCATTTTTCGAAGGCTGTGATATGGGATTGGAGAGTTTGGGATACAATTAATGGGTTATTATTAACTCCGAGCACACATGTATTATCGGCATACGTGGTGAGGATAGTGTTAGGATTGGTTGGGATGTCTGCTGTTTAGATTGTGTAGAGGATGGGACCGAGGAGACTACCCTGAGGAACACCAGCGGACTGAAAGAAGAGGGATGAATAGGAACCATTGTGGTTTACTTTAAATAATCTGTCAGTGAAAAAGGAACGAAATTAAAAATAACTGAAAGGATTTTATATATTTAATAAAGCTGCAAATTTACTATTACTGAATTAATATAATAATGAGAATAAAACAAGATGATACATAATATGGAATATAAAAATAAGGATTCAATGATATCTATTACTATGCTCACGTATATATAGCTAATTCTGATTGTTATATAATAAATAAATTATGTGGAGTTAAGAAAAAATACAGGGAGATATGGTCATTTGGTGAATCAAAATCAATTATTGTGATTCATTGAAGTAAGAAAGTACTCAGTTAAATATTCCTTTTTTAGTTGTTTTTTTTTTTTGTGGTCGATTTATTTATTAGTTCTTCTAGTAAGCAATTAAAAAGATATGGTACCATATAGTATAAGGTACGTTTCCCAAATTTATTGTTATTGGGTGGTTAAATAAATTTAATTTTTTTTTAGATATATTATTTCTTCTCTAACTAAATTATTATCCATAAATATTAGGTAATTCTATAAAAATAAAATAGTTTAGGTGGTAAAGTACCAATCATTTTAAGATTTACTGTTTTATTATTTGGGTCTTTTTTTTTTTTTTTTACTTTATTTAGTTTATTCACAATTGAAGCAAATTTC
>NW_027110095.1:46704-47793 GCF_000696795.3 Halyomorpha halys | reverse complement strand
TTTATTCACAATTGAAGCAAATTTCATGCGAACTATTACTTCTACGAAGATAAACATCATAAACTACTCAAATGGTTTTTGAGATATCATTTTTTGCACTAGAGCTATGAGTGCATTAACAACATAAAAGATATATATATATATTTTTTTTTACTTTATTTAGTTTATTCACAAATGTAAAAGTATTTTTACTACCAGCGAATGAGATGTAGAGAGAGAAAAAAAATAATAATAATAAAAAAAAAAATGTCATGAAGGCATAAAGGTTAAGGTCATCCAATGATGCCTCTCCATTAAAATTGAAATTTAAAAATCAATTTAAGAGATCCCTATTCCAGCTCCTTCGTAAACGTCGTCTCGTATCTGCTAAGTCTAGTGTTGATAGTCCTTGAATTAGAGGGTTAGTGTGTGTTGGAAGTGCGTCGTGAAACCGTTTATATAATGATTTAGTGGTTGTTTGTTGTTGTTGTTGGTTGGAGGTCGTTATTGTTGTTAACGTTCGATTTTGTAGATTTGCCAGTTTTGGTAAGTGACTATCGGCACTGGCACCATAACATTTGATCCCATACCTAATTAAAGTTGTCAACAGAAATACGCGTTTTCAGATCCCTTCAGTCCAAATAACCATATATCGTAAAACAGTCAGTGTGAATTAGCAGCCTAGGTTAAAAACGAAAAGTCCTATGAAATTGAAAGTACATATTTAGAGAAAGTGTATGCCTGCGATGTTGAAAAAAAATTTTTTTCGTTGAATTGAATTTGGTGAATGACACAAATCTTCCTTGTTTAATTGTAATAATTTATTTCATATAATCAACAACAACGTTTCGGGAAAATCCCCCATCTTCAGGTTGCTATAAAATCAAATTCAACAAAACTTATAACATGTGCTTACAACATTACTAATATATCATATATACATCAAAACTATTTACCTGATAATAATATCCTATATATAACGTATAATTATCTCCTATTTTCTCATTATTGCTAGTATTTAATAATATTATTTTCATTTAATGAATAAAAAAAACTTTTTATACTATCTACAGTTATACATTTTTAGGAGAATAATTACCTTCTTGAAGG
>NW_027110095.1:46190-46654 GCF_000696795.3 Halyomorpha halys | reverse complement strand
TATTTAATAATATTATTTTCATTTAATGAATAAAAAAAACTTTTTATACTATCTACAGTTATACATTTTTAGGAGAATAATTACCTTCTTGAAGGTTATCTTTCATTATGATAACAACCATATAGACTATAAACAATTAATTTTTTCCTTAGTTACAAAAATATGCATACGGTCTTGCACATTTTATTTTCTTCTAGCTCTTACGTTTCGGCCATTGCGGCCATTCTCAAGGATCTATTAATTAAAAATTTCAATTACATTCTAATTGTTCGTTTGCTTGTTCTATTTTGTTGATTTTTCCAAAATTATACAAGATATGAATCCCCCTTTTTTTTAACATGTTTCTGCAAGTATATTTGGGATATCCATGATGAGTTAACTGTAAAATGTTTTAGCATGTTAAATGTTATAAGCAGAGATAGGATTTTTATGTTTTCACATATTTTTACCTGACCATGATATCT
>NW_027110095.1:44373-44747 GCF_000696795.3 Halyomorpha halys | reverse complement strand
TATTGTCATCCATTGCTTTATTAGTTATAAAAACATCCAAAACAATACTAACACAATCAAAACACAAACTACGAGCAAGTAACCTAACACGACAAACAAAATGGTGACGAGCTCAGCTGGTCTGTGACATCATTCTCGGTTTAACAGACCTAGTAACAGACTGTGAACCATGTTATGTGTTATATTGTTTTAACATGCTAAAAGAAGGACATATTTCTCCATTTGACATGAGTTTTTCTGTATAACATGTTAAACTAAAGATCATGAATACCCATTAAACAGTACTTATCTTTCCCTCCTCTGCGACACAACCCCTGATGAAGACCTGAAACTCAGGTCGAAACGTCGGCATAAAATAAATAAATATGTTTTTG
>NW_027110095.1:44038-44323 GCF_000696795.3 Halyomorpha halys | reverse complement strand
AACTCAGGTCGAAACGTCGGCATAAAATAAATAAATATGTTTTTGTTTATTTATGTTGTTCTTTGCTGACCGCACCCCCTGACAAACTTCTTCAAACCCATTAAATATGATTTTAAAAACAGATTCTATTGTTTTGTTTTTTTATCGTTTCTAAGGGCTGATGATATGTCAGGTTTTAATCCAAGACTGTAGAGTTGTGACGTAAAGTATGGGCATTCCTCAAAGATGTGGCCAATTATCATATTATTATTACAGTACTTACGTTTCGGTTGCGTCTCCTTAGTA
>NW_027110095.1:42759-43988 GCF_000696795.3 Halyomorpha halys | reverse complement strand
CGTTGGAAAATAAATAGTTTTAAACTATTTTTGTTTCACTTTTGACCGCAACCCTGACCATCTTCTTATATATTATAAATTATCTTTAAAAACATTCTGAACCATAAATTTCCTTCTTTATTTACAATATCATAGCTATCATTGTTATCAAACTGTTGTAGGTTATTATGTCTTTCTCAAATTTTATACACATAAATAATTTTTTATTGTCAATAGCCTAGAAACCATTATTAAATTAGGGGAACAATATGGACCAATCACATAATTTGTATTATAATGTATTAAATTACCTATTATTATCACAAATTCACTTATTATGTTTATTCAGTTTACAATCTATCACTTTATCAACAATACATTGTTTTACCTACCCCACATCTCAGGTTTACCATTATATTTCCATTTTCTTAGTTTATTTATTTATTCATATTAATATTAAAAAACTCCTACCAAATTTAACTATTTATTATTAAACTTATGATCACAAATTAATTTTTCTTAAAATTTCAGCATAATTCTGGTTCAAAATTCTTGTATCTGATTTTAAATTAACAGTATAATTAATATTTTTTGTATAAATAAATAGCCTAAAAAGTTAATATTTTCTTTACACAAAACCATTGTATTTTCAAAATTAAAATGCTGTTTTATTTGGGTCTTTATCTTTATTTTTTACATATTTAAAATTTGTCATACACGGACTAATTACTAACAAGGTAAATATAAAACACGTTTTTTAAAAATATTTTATTACATGCCGACGTATTTTCGAACATGAGAAATCTAGACATTTTTTAGGCCAGAATTAGTATTTTACCGCACTGTGATAGGTAAGTTCTATGAAGAGATGATGGTTGGTGGGTGCGGTCGGAATATAACACAAATAAGTCAAAATTATTTATTAAATAGTTCCAACGTTTCGGCCAGTATTTCTAGCCTTCATCAGAGCTGCTAGCAGGAAATCTAACAGCCAAGTGTCTTGTGTTATATTCTGATCACACCCCCAACCATCTTCTCATATATATATCATTCACAGTCCACTATCTTCTCATCATGATGTAAGTTCTTGTAAATTTCTTTTCTCAGTTTTCGGATTTCTTTATTATCTTATCCTATAACCCTGAACCATACTCGTGTACCTTTGTTCCACTAATCCTACCTATTGCTCAACGGATTAGTCCGTCGTGAATACACTTCGTTTATTATCTTTCGACCTTAAACCGCTTGAT
>NW_027110095.1:40444-41674 GCF_000696795.3 Halyomorpha halys | reverse complement strand
TACGACGAAGGGTAAAGGTGATTTGATGGGATTTGTTGGAATTTATCTTAATCCTCCAGTAACGACACCATTCTTCGAGGGCTGTGATATGGGATTGGAGAGTTTGGGATGCAATTAATGAGTTATTAACTGCGAGCACACATGTGTCATGCGCATACGTGGTGAGGATAGTGTTAGCATTGGTTGGAATTTCAACTGTATTGACGGTGTAGAGGGTAGGACCGAGGATACTGCCTTGAGGAACACCAGCGGACTGAGGATAGAGGGATGAAAAGGAACCGTTGTGGTTTACTTGGAATAGCCTATCGATGAGAAAGGAACGAATGATGAGAAAGTATGTAGGAGGTAGGAATTTAGGTCAAATTTAAACTGTCATTTCTTTGTTTACACTTCTACTCGATTAGCCCTGATGAAGACCTACACAGTGGGTAGAAATGTAGGTAATGAATAAATAGTTGAGAACTATTTTATGTTTCTGCTTTACCGCAATCCCGACCATCTCCTTCATATTCACTTACAGTCAATAATTATTTATGAATATAATTTTTTTTTAATTTTAACAATAAGGGTATTCATGAAGTAGTGTTAAATGTAAAATGTTTTACCATGTTAAATGTTATAAGTAAAGGATTATGAGTGCCCTATTTAAAGTCAGGTTAAATGTTAAATGCATAAGAGCTCCTAGCGGATTTTCTGAGCAACTTGTTTTATAACCTTTCCTTCCTAAACTTCATGTTATTGTTTACTTCTAGGTTTTGATTAAAGTAATTTATTACTGCATGCATAAATTGAGTGAAAAGTAGAAGTTGTGTAAAAATTTGGCTGAGTATGAGCTGATTGACAACTGTCATTACATTATTATTATTATTATTTTCAATCATTTCTTTATTAGTTTTAAAAACTTCCAAAACAACACTAAAATAATCAAAATACAAACTACGAGCAAGTAACCTGACACAACAACAAACAGAATTGTGACGAGCCCAGCTGGTCTGTTGCGCGACTCATTCTCCATTTAACAGACTTAGTAACGTACTCTCAACCATACTATAGGGGTATTCATGATCTTTGGTTTAACATGTTAAAGCGTGTTAAATGGAAAAACTCATGTTAAATCGAAAAAAAATTGCCTTCTTTTACCGTGGTAAAACGAAATAACATTTAACATGGCTGAGAGTCTGTTACTTGGTCTGTTAAATGGAGAATGACGTCACACAATAGACCAGTTGA
>NW_027110095.1:33778-39254 GCF_000696795.3 Halyomorpha halys | reverse complement strand
ACAAACTTCTTCAAGCATGAATTATTTAGGTTATATGAAATAAATAAAACTTATTTATTTGTTCCAACTACTTTATTAATTAAATGTAAACATTAACTTCATATTAAATGTTGTTCAAAGTGATTTCCTTGAGCATTATGACAGGCTTTATGGCATCTTTCTTCAACAGCAGCAGTGGCAGAACGGTTAAGTCCATTGGCAATGAATGTTCTCTATACTGTAGTTTGATATATAATTCTGCTCCAGCACTTCGTACACTGCCAGATGGATTATCATCAATATATTGTAATAGGGTCGCACTCCTTTCTTCGTTTCGTAAAGGGGCAAAAATACCATCAGCACGTGGTATTATAGCAAATGTACCAGTTTCTGTAAGATGTTGAAACGTGGTGCTAAAGATAGACTTGTTTGGTATTCTTCTATTTGGAAATCGCCTGGCTTATTCACGACTGGCAGCATTAGCATTACCCGTTGTAAAAACCGTACACAAACACCATATCGGCATATTAACCATTAGTGTTAATTGAAGGTATAATGATGAGTACTCTGCTAAAGCCTCTTACAAAAGTAACAAATGTTATTTATAGTTCCCAATGCTAATTCCAAATAGTATTAATCCTTATGTTGCCAATGGTTGCTATATACAGTTAGGGATAAAAGGCCATATTAGAATTCTATCTAATCCATCTCCTAAACAAAGCATTTGCGGACATACCTTCACTTTGAACAACATTTAATATGAATATTAATATTTACATTTTATTATTAAAGTACTTAGAACAAATAAATAGGTTTTATTTATTTCATATAAATTTTTTTGTTTTCCTCTACGTCACAGGAAGTGGGCTATTACGCCATTTTCCCTCTCGCAGCCCAATACAATTTTACTCTTCCTCTTAGTTGGTCCGCATATTGCTCAACATCTTCTAGACCAATACACGTTAAAAGATGGTCTCCATCCACGTCTCCCATGTTGCATAGAGGACCTGTCGGGGAATCTACGATGCCAATTCAATGGAGGTGTTTTTGGAGCAGATCATGTCCTGTTACTAGCCGAAAACAAGCCACTCTCTCAGCTCTGCTAAGATTGCCAGGAATTCATTTATCCTTATGCAGTAGGGTCTCCACTGTTCTGTAGGAAAGTGGTAGAACAGGCTGATTCTCTGCACAAGCGAGTTTAGCCAACTTGTCAGCTTGCTCATTACCATCTTTACCAACATGGCATAAATATCCACTGCAGAGCTATAGCCCTTCCTCTTTTCTTCATGATAGCATGTTTCTGCACTTTTCTTCCGTGGATGACTCTGCAGCACCTGGTGCTGTTAATTTTTGTATTACGGCTTGGGAGTCGCCGAAGATTACCATGTTGTCATCACTTTCAATAGTGGCTTCCATTGCAAAGCAGATAGCCTGCATTTCTTTATCATAATTATCACATCCAGCTCCACGGGGAAATGACAGTTGAAAATTTATTTGATTTCATATAAAGTAAATAATTCAACACAATGAAAATATTTAGGTGTGAATATCTCCTAAACAAAGCATTTGCGGACTTACTTTCAGAGGAAATTTTTCTCTTTTTTTGAGGTCCTTAGTTCGTATTTTCCGTTTGGCCTCTTAACCCTGAAACAACTTGTATAATGCTTTTTAGTGCGTTCTATTGCATTTCCTATTAAATTAATTTTTTTTTTTTGCCATATGGAGGTGCAGTTTCTCGTTTGTTGAATTTATTCTACTCTACAGTTCAGCATATTATTTTTGGGTGTCTGCTTTATAATTTATTCTAATTTCCACTCATTTTTATTGCTTCTGAAATTTTCTAATAAAAACATTCTTTTCTATTCATCTTTTACTTTTAGAGACTTTGTTACGGTAAAAAAAAAATATATATTTATCGGCATATGCGGTTCACGATTATATCTTGAACTCGTGTACCGATTTTTTTCCCCCCTCCCCCTCCAATATATCAGTATTATCCACTGTATCGTACTTCGGAGAGAGTCGTGATGCATTCCGTACCCATAACTCCTCGAAGACAGATTTAGAGGGTTTAGGGGATTTCTAATATATATGTATTATATACATCGAGGAAGAAGGTTCTTATTTTTTATTGAATAAGCTATTGAGTATAAAATATATTGATATTTTTAAAAACTCTGAATTGCGGACGTCAACTCCACATCGAGAGTTGTCGAGTCACTACAGTTCTGGGAGTATTTCCTTTTTGTTTTTCAACATCGTACAGCTCAACCTTTCGCTGAGACAAATGTCTAGAGGACATCTTCCATGCACGTAGCAATGGTTCCTGTTAGAAATGATGTTTAAAATTTTGTTTTGTTTTTTATAATAAAACCGGTTCAATTGTCTTAGGCAACATTTTTCTATTGCCGCTTCCCATTGTATCTCAGCATCCTGAACGTGCGTTCGACGAAATCGATCAAGCAAAAAAGATCGATCTCTAAAAACTAAACTCGATCACGTAGTAATGTTAAAATTATACTTTTTTCAATGCTTTAAAAATACTGAATCAGATAGAAAAACTACGCTCCGTTTCCGCATTCTCATTTGCGGTGGGAAATGAACAAAAAAATTAATGATTTATTACGGAAAATATTATTAAAAATGTTCTATTTGTGAAGATAATTAAATATTTCCTAAAAGAAATGGACGTTCGCAGTTGAAATAACAACACCCTTCTCCATAAAACCTAATTTAGATGTAAGTGTGCTAAACCAAAATAATCTTTCAATGCGTAAACTGAGTTTACTACTTGAACTTGACCCAGCCTCGATGCACTGCACTCACTGATACTGTTACTCGATGCAATAGTTGCACAAATATAGGTTCACTTTAAAAGAGAAAACGCTTTATTAAATTTTTTCTGCTTCCCAACTACATTGCATGCACACTTGAGTTAGAACACAGCATACTTAACATTAGTCAAAAACCAAATTTTTTTGTATATACTTTTATTATTAATTTTTTATGTATACATATATGTGTATTTTTCTTTTATTAATAATGTAACGTATATATAACTAGTTTATATTCTTATTTATTTAAAATGAATATTAGTCGTATTTTAGGTGTGTTTTATTTGTGTTAAAGAGGGGAATAATAAGGGGGTTAACAAATTGTTAAACATTACCACAGAATGGACTTCATACAACCTTCAAAGAAGAAGAGGACGTCAAAAGAAAAGATGGAGCGATATGTTGAAGAGGATGGCAGGACCCCTTTGGTGGAGAGCTGCTAGGGACAGACATCCCTGAAAGGTGAAATGGAAAGAACTCGCCTCCCAATAGGGCTGGTCACCCCGGGAAGTGCTCACTATTACTGTCCAAAGGGAAGGCCTGTGCAGGAAAGGATAAAGAAAGATGGAAAGACAATTGATAGAAGTTAATGTTTTGTCAACTATTATATTTCTATTATATAACTATCATATATTTTTTTTTCTCTCTATCATCTTTAAATGCTATATTGTATTTTGTATGAGTTTAATTTATTGCATAAATAAAATGCTGTTTCATTTCCACAATGGGGAGAGAGAAGAGGGCAGGAAAGGAAGAAAGATAAAAAAGATAAAAAAAAAGAAAAATTAATAATGTATAGAAAGAAGAAGAAAAAATTAAAATGACATGATTTTTTTTTTCTGTATAAAAATAATAAACATTTTAAATATAAATACATAAAAACCCAACATGGTCGTCCATAATAATATTAACTTCAAATTCAAATAAGCACTTTATGTATATTCATAAGAAAAAATACATTAAGCTAAAAGTGATAATTATAAAAAGAAATTAATATTAAAAACAAAGGTTAATATATATAAAACTTAATTTTATATATAATTTGAATTAAAACAATATTAAGCTTGACCTGAGTGTGTGGAAGTTATAAATAGTTTGTTTATCTAATAGTAGATAGTGTAGTTTTAATCTGAAATAAAGTTTTAAAAATTATTGAAGTTTTTAAAAAATAGGTAACTAGATATAAGCTTCGCTAAACGTATTAATAATTAATATGGTTTTCTATTAATTTACTTTTTCAAATACTTTATAGCTCATTAAACTAGCTTTAATTTGCTAATAGAAATCTGTACGCCAAATGATTTTTGAAATATAGATTTTTCAAAATAAATTCACTAACTACTGATCTTCCATTTTTATGAAATGTTGCTTTTTAAAAAGCTATATCTTGAAAACTATTTAACGTAAATAATTCTATTAGGGCTCATATTTTAGCAAATTTTCACTTCTTTAAATGACTTTCTCTTAGGTTTTCTTGTGTTGTTCCTACTTTTTGAGATATAGAGCTCCGAATGAAAAATTAGTTTTTTTTATCGCTTTGAAACAGCCGCCATTTTTTATTCCCCCTACCTATACTTGGCAGACTCATCAATTTTGACTATTAATTATACATAGTTTTCATTAAAGTAATCAAAAATTGGGGCGAGATAACTGCCTTTTTTTCCCTCCTGGGCTCTTGTACTATGACGAAGCCCTGCAAAGTGGGGCGAAACGTTGGTTAACAATAAGTAGTTTCCTTTTATTATATTAATACCTTTATTGACCACCACCCGGACTGCCCTCCTACAATATATAAATATAAATATTAAAAAAGTAATAATTATAAAGATACATAAACTGGGCAATGCATGTGATGGTGGCTGTTTCCAGGATTATATTCTCTGCTATCGTGTTATAAGATAATAAAACATATAAGACAATAAGGTCCTCCATAGGTTTGATTATAGTTGTATTTGAATATTGACCATTACTAGGATTAATTCATATTTATTCAGATCGTCGCCTTTATCTTAAACATCGCTTGCAATAACGAACGACTCATTCATGTTATTATATCAATTTATCTAAAAATAATCGATGGTTAGAGCAGTGAACTCCATGGATTGGCGGAACTAAGAGCAGTGTTGCCTGGTGCCCAACACCCTTTATCAAAGCATATAGCACAGATGGACGGTTGGCCAGACTGTATTTAAGGTCGGTTGAGGCTGCTAATTAATGGACTATCATCCGCTATGGCTACCGTTATTGCTGTGTCGTGGTCTCGCTCTGTCGCGGGTGGACTGCCCTCGCTCATATCCTGTCTAGTCTCCACTCGTCGTCTATGGATAAACACACCTGCAAACATATACTTCCCGCCCCGCCTCCCGAATCCCATGATGACGCCTGGCCAAAACAGGGAACGAGGATGCAACCCAATTCTCAGTTTTGGCCAATTTAACAATTATAAAAAATATAAGTGGAGAAGATGGTCGGGGGATGTGGTCAGAAAAAATAAAACACTAATAAACAATAAATTGTTTAATTAATTACGAGAGATAGTTGACCGTGGATGACTTCTACGAGAAGAAGATGGTTGGGGGTGCGGTCAAAATGAAACACAAATAAGTTGATATAACTTATTTAATTGTGCCAACGTTTCGGCTAGAGTTTCTAGCCTTCTTCAG
>NW_027110095.1:29496-32358 GCF_000696795.3 Halyomorpha halys | reverse complement strand
TAATATATGGTGAACATAACTAATAACGTGGGTAAGGAAAATTGAGAAAAGAAGGGGTGGTAAAATAAAGATAGGGAACAAAAATTCGACGTTTCGACCTGAATTTCAGGTCTTTATTAGGGCTATGAAACAAACAGAGATAACAACTATCAAAAGAGAAACATACAAATAAAAATAATTAATAAACTAACAAATTAGAAGTTACACATAACACTGAATTGAAAATAAAAGTGGTTGATTAATAACCATGGAATTAGACGATAGCCGATTGATAACTATTTTTTATTTTCAATTCATTGCTTTGTATATTTCCAAATATGTAGTTTATTATTACTTTTTATTTTTATATTTCTCTAAAATGATGGTTGTTTTTTTTCATAGCCCTGATGAAGAACTGAAATTCCGGTCAAAACGTCGGCACGAATTTGTTTTGTTTAAATAAATAATTAAATTTTTATCCATTTTTGTCTCAACACATTTTATTCTTCGTATAGGTCCGACGTTTCGGCCAATCCGGCCATCCTCAGGGACATCTTAATACAATTTTGGAACTAAAATTATTTAAACACTCAACTTCATTCAACAGGCTATTACTGTGATAAAGTTTTAACAAGTGACTGTGATAAATGAATTTTCATTTTTGTTTTTAATGTAAAAGTTGACTAATTAGAAATCGTTGTTGTGACCTAGCCTGCATGAAGTTGAGTGTTTAAATAATTTTAGTTCCAAAATTGTATTAAGATGTCCCTGAGGATGTCCGGATTGGCCGAAACGTCGGATTTTCCTCGGAAAAAAAAATGTGTTGAGACAAAAATGGATACAAATTGAATTATTTATTTAAACAAAATTAACCAGTGTCAAGAAAGTGTAAAGATTATATTTTTTTTGTTTATTTCATGGTCGCAAACCCCGACCTTCTTCTCCACTTACACATTTCATATACACAAACCTAATATTTTACTGCTGTTTGAGGGACTCTGTTGCTTGATACTTTCAAATAATTACCTATTGTATTCAAGTCATGACTTTATGATCATGGTGAGATAGAATAAAGGTCTCTTTTAGAAAATGTTTTCTCTTCTCGTTATTTAACCAATTACTTCAGGAATGGTCAGGGTTGCGGTCAAAAAGAAACAAATAGTTTTTATCTATGTCCGACGTTTCGCCCCACTTTGCAGGGCTTCATTAGGACTGTTCAAAGCGATAGGTTAAACAGACCAGAGCAAAGTGGGACGAAATGTCAGACATCATCTTATATTTAACTTATGCGGTCAACTATTTATATATACAGTGTTGCCTGGTGCCCAACACCCTTTACGGTTCACGATTATATCTTGAACTCGTGTACCGATTTTTTTCCCCCCTCCCCCTCCAATATATCAGTATTATCCACTGTATCGTACTTCGGAGAGAGTCGTGATGCATTCCGTACCCATAACTCCTTGAAGACAGATTTAGAGGGTTTAGGGGATTTCTAATATATATGTATTATATACATCGAGGAAGAAGGTTCTTATTTTTTATTGAATAAGCTATTGAGTATAAAATATATTGATATTTTTAAAAACTCTGAATTGCGGACGTCAACTCCACATCGAGAGTTGTCGAGTCACTACAGTTCTGGGAGTATTTCCTTTTTGTTTTTCAACATCGTACAGCTCAACCTTTCGCTGAGACAAATGTCTAGAGGACATCTTCCATGCACGTAGCAATGGTTCCTGTTAGAAATGATGTTTAAAATTTTGTTTTGTTTTTTATAATAAAACCGGTTCAATTGTCTTAGGCAACATTTTTCTATTGCCGCTTCCCATTGTATCTCAGCATCCTGAACGTGCGTTCGACGAAATCGATCAAGCAAAAAAGATCGATCTCTAAAAACTAAACTCGATCACGTAGTAATGTTAAAATTATACTTTTTTCAATGCTTTAAAAATACTGAATCAGATAGAAAAACTACGCTCCGTTTCCGCATTCTCATTTGCGGTGGGAAATGAACAAAAAAATTAATGATTTATTACGGAAAATATTATTAAAAATGTTCTATTTGTGAAGATAATTAAATATTTCCTAAAAGAAATGGACGTTCGCAGTTGAAATAACAACACCCTTCTCCATAAAACCTAATTTAGATGTAAGTGTGCTAAACCAAAATAATCTTTCAATGCGTAAACTGAGTTTACTACTTGAACTTGACCCAGCCTCGATGCACTGCACTCACTGATACTGTTACTCGATGCAATAGTTGCACAAATATAGGTTCACTTTAAAAGAGAAAACGCTTTATTAAATTTTTTCTGCTTCCCAACTACATTGCATGCACACTTGAGTTAGAACACAGCATACTTAACATTAGTCAAAAACCAAATTTTTTTGTATATACTTTTATTATTAATTTTTTATGTATACATATATGTGTATTTTTCTTTTATTAATAATGTAACGTATATATAACTAGTTTATATTCTTATTTATTTAAAATGAATATTAGTCGTATTTTAGGTGTGTTTTATTTGTGTTAAAGAGGGGAATAATAAGGGGGTTAACAAATTGTTAAACATTACCACAGAATGGACTTCATACAACCTTCAAAGAAGAAGAGGACGTCAAAAGAAAAGATGGAGCGATATGTTGAAGAGGATGGCAGGACCCCTTTGGTGGAGAGCTGCTAGGGACAGACATCCCTGAAAGGTGAAATGGAAAGAACTCGCCTCCCAATAGGGCTGGTCACCCCGGGAAGTGCTCACTATTACTGTCCAAAGGGAAGGCCTGTGCAGGAAAGGATAAAGAAAGATGGAAAGACAATTGATAGAAGTTAATGTTTTGTCAACTATTATATTTCTATTATATAACTATCATATATTT
>NW_027110095.1:23103-26856 GCF_000696795.3 Halyomorpha halys | reverse complement strand
TAAATATAATCTTCTTATATCTTTAACCTCTGAACCAAGTAAATATGGTTATTTTTGTATTCGAAAGTGGACATCACAATTGAACGGATTTTTAGATTTTTCTGTACTTCCATTAAACTACAATTGTCTTAAGATATTAAATAATATTTTAAAAGGAAACCAATTAAAATACAAAACTAATACAATAAATAAAGTACTAACAGATTTTCCAGAATTGAGAGAAACCAATCAGTTTCAGAATGGGCTGAAAAAGTAGGTTAATGCTATAGTTAATCCTAGCCCCGTTTTACCTCGTAAAATTTAATCGAAGCCAAAAATGGAGTTTGGATGATTGCATCAAGAAAATATTGCCCAATTAGAAAAAAAAAATTTCCAAATACCGAATTTCTATGGAACCAGTTGAAAAACTGCCCCTAACAAGATTCTAACTAACGTATCTACAAACGTTTCAGAACAAAAAACAGAAAAAATAAATAAATAAACGAGGAGAAAACAGTTGGGTTACAACACAAATAAGTAATAACTTATTTATTTATGCCAACGTTTCAGCCAGGATTTCAAGACTTCATCAGGGCTAAGAACAAAAAACAAGAAAGCAACCAATGAATAGAAGGATATATAGAATTATTAGAAAATCAGAATATAGCTGACATTATAGATACATTAATAGTGTTGACAGACATGAATATTTTAAGTATTATATATGATAGAGACCGTATGAGTAATATTAAACTTTAATAAGAGGAAAGAAGAGATAATAAAATACATATTAAAATATATTTAGTAAAGTAAAGATGTGTACAAAAAAAAATTATTAAAAATAAAATCAAGAAATTAAAGAAGTGGGAAATAAACGTGTATATGGGTAATTAAATATCTAAGTAAAATAACAGGTTCAAGGAAATAAAAATATAAAGTCATACAGGAAGAAGATAGTCCGGGTGGCGGTCAATAAAGCTATCAAAATAGTAAAAGAAAACTATTGTTAACCAACGTATCGTCCCACTTCGTCAGGGCTGTCTTATGGTAGTACAGTAGTGCCCTTTGTACTTCCATCAGAATTTGTAGCCCTGCAAAGTGGGTCAAAACGTTGCATAACCATAAATAGTTTTCTTTTACTATTTTGATAGCTTTATTGACCGCCACTCAGACTATCCTCCTACAATCTACTTCATACAGTTAACTATCTTCTTTCAATATAAAATTATTTTTATTTTTTTTACATATTTTCGTCTTATCTCTGTGTATTTATTTTAATGTTTTATCAATTCTTACAATGTTTGCATTTTTTTTTTTTTTCATTTAGCCCTAACGAAGCCCTTCAAACGTTGGTTACTATTTTATTGACCGACACCCGGACTATCTTCCTCGAATAAAGTTATATAATGCAAAAAAAACAAAAACAATATTTGTTTGTTATTAACATAAAACAATAAGAATTTTATTACAATATAATTTAATAAATATTTTATTTATTTATTTTTTCACGGAACGGCTTTAAAGACCAGGAGAATATAATGATATTTTCACTTCCCTACATACCTCCCTTCTCACACCTCTCTCCCCCATAAGGACCTCAATTTCTTTTAGTATTCTCCCATGCTATAGTAATCCCTATCGAAACAGTCTTGGTCTGTTATCCTCAGTCTCTTCCCTCATCTTTTTGATGCCTGTTGAACAGATCAGATACTTAGGACACCATCTTGACAAGAGACTTACTTGGAATCCACACACAAGACTGAAACGAAAAAAAGACTGAAAAAAAAAAAATAAAAATAAAAAAAAGACTGAAACGACAAGAAACTGCTTGTAGATTTCGATTGCTTCAACACTTACTTGACAAACGCTCTAAACTTCCCATTCACTACAAAAAATTAGTATACACTAGTACCTAATTTGGAAATCAGACCAATTTGGACATGTGGAATTGAGCTCTGGGACTCCACCAAATCATCAAATTCCTGTTGCATGCAATTCTTACAATCCAAAATTCTACGTAAAATTCTTGATGCTCCTTATTACGTTACAAATAAACTCATTCACAAAGACCTTAACATTCCATTCGTTGTAGATTTGGCCCAAAACAGATATGCGTCTTTTCATTCCAAACTCCTTACCCATCCTAACCCATTAACTCTTAATCTTTCATCCTTAACAATCCCTGATAATCCTCCGAGGCGTCTGAAAAGAAGATGGCCACGAGACCTTCTAATTTAAATTAATGTTTGAAGTACCACCAATGGGTGGTTCCTTCCCAAGATTTTCAAGTGTATATGAAACATACTACATATTTACCTATTGTATTATTTTGTACAGTTGTAAATTACAATAAATAAATAATAATAAAAAAAAACTGTTTGTATAAATTTTCACATAGTCATTTATATATAATTATAATATATAACATAATACAAGTTAGTCGTTTGGCCAGTTGCAGCCCAAGGTAGCGAATCTGTACGACAGAGGTAAGGGCAACATTATTAAAGGATACCGTAGGTTAGTCGGTAGGTACGACGAATGGTAAAGGTAATTGGACGAGATTTTTTTGGGATTTATTTTAATTCTTCAATTACGACACCATTCTTCGAGGGCTATGATATGGGATTGGAGAGTTTGGGGTGCAATTGAAGGGTTTTTATTAACTGCGAGCACACATAGTTTTAGGATTGGATGGGATGTCAGCTTTCGTAGATTTAAACATAAATATAGCACTATGTTAGATAGAGAAGTATTCTTAGATTCTAGATCTAGAGAGAAGTCGAAAAGAGTTATCAGAGGAGACTTTATGAGACCCGTTGTAAATATCAGTTTGTAATATATGTTGTAAATAAATAAGTATGTCTTAGTCTGATTTCTCTCTCATTTCATTGAAGTAATTAAAGTCTATATAGCACAATACTGCACCTGAATTATGTTACTATCGAAAGGGTAATCACTGCTAACGATGACCCGGGAAAGTCGTCAACGAAGCTACCCTCGGTGCACGCAATTACGACGAGGGCATTGACCGCCACGATCTTCTTGCAGGAAGGACGTCCTATCTTCGAGGGGTAAATATAATCACCGCCGAGGACACACTGTTACGCAGATACTTGGAATGTCATTAGTCCCCTAACTATGAGGTGGTCTCTGTCAGTGCCGGAGACATCCCGGAATGTTTTTATACGGAGGGAAGAATTCCCAGCAGCTGGAATTTCAGTTACTGGAATGGAAGGGCGCACTGGAGATGTTTTGCCGGAAATGTTCTCGGTGTAGAACATTGAACTAGAAATGGAGCCGCTTAGTCGGGGTAAGATATTGCGAACTTCCGCTCCCATGCAAAGAACTCTTCAAGTTACTATAGTGTGAATAAATGTTTTGTTTTTTACTTTTGTATCAAATATAAGATGGGGTTAAATTAAGATTGTTATGTGTGACTATCTAACAGTTTTGAATTAAATCTGAAAATACTATACTCAAGAAAGGCTAAAAAGTTGAAAGATAAAGTAAGTGAAACTCTCAACTCTATATTTCTATAATTATCTGACCTTTTGTTCTCATGGTTTTTTATTTCACACTTTTTAAGTAATTTTACTCCTTAAATTTTATTTCTGGAATATGTTTGATGGGGGGGGGGGTCAAAATACAACACAAATAAGTTTAAATAACTTATTTAATAGTGCCAACGTTTCGGCTTGAATTTCTAGCCTTCATCAGGGCTAAAAACAAAGAACAAGATAACAACTAATTTAGAAGAAAATATCCAGTTAAATA
>NW_027110095.1:20454-21008 GCF_000696795.3 Halyomorpha halys | reverse complement strand
TTTACATTATTATTTAGATTTTCTGTTTTATTATTGCGGTACGTTATTGTTCATAGTGTTCGATATTTTTTGGATTTTATTAAATCCTGTAATATGAATTTAATGAATGTAAATCTAATATGAAAGAAGTTCCGAAGTTCGGATAACCGAGGTTACAGTGTTTATAATTTTCATTAAATTTATCAAAAATTCGGGTGATGTTACTTTTTTTATTTCTCTTCTTGAACTGTACTGACCAGTTTTAAACCATTTATAAAAGTCACTCTGGAGTAGTCGCAACCACTGATCCCACCCGTTACAATCTTCTTTTCGGGGGTGGGGGTGGGATCAGTGGTTGGGACTACTTGCGGTACGTTATTGTTCATAGTGTTCGATATTTTTTGGATTTTATTAAAAACAACCCAAGCGATTTCGACTAAAATTGGTTTATCAATGTAAGGAAGTCATTTTTAATATCAGCTAGGTTTCATTCACAACAATACTCTAAGCCTTGTTGCTTAGATGTCGAATTTTAAAAACTCTTTCCCTAATACTCCCTTAATTTTGTCCATTTT
>NW_027110095.1:13364-20279 GCF_000696795.3 Halyomorpha halys | reverse complement strand
GATAACCGAGGTTACAGTGTTTATAATTTTCATTAAATTTATCACAAATTTCTTTTATTATTTCTCTTCTTGGACTGTATTGACCTACTTTAAACAATTTATAAAAGTCACTGTGGAGTAGTCACACCCACCCCCACCACCGAAGAGAAGATGGTAACGGTCCCAATAGGCATTTCTTTAGGTGGATCGGCTGCTAAACGGTAGCGCATTGGGAGCTACCGCGATCGCGTCGAATGCTTTCAGTAATATTGTTCGCTATCGAATCCAGCTCCATACTCCCACAATGCCCATTCATCGCCGCACCAGATAACGGCTCTCCCACTGTCCAGTTCTTAGTCCGTCAGGATCTACTGGGCCTTCAGGGTATCGGTATGGCTTCTGAGCACGTAGTTCTCACTTGCAGGAATGTCTATTGCTTCTTCCTTCGTCACGATATTTATTTTTTTATTTTTTTAGTTGTTATTTATTTTGAATATTGTATGTGAATTTTCGCGCTTGTTAATTTGCTCAGGTGGTACAAAGTCCATATCATCTACTACTCATCATCATCAAAACAAGAAAGGTCAGTGTTTCTTTTCAATTTTAGAAATGAATAGACATTGTTTTGTTTATCCTCCTATCCTACTTTCATTTAGAAAATTAAAACACTGTAATACTTAATTGTCATTTTTATCTTGGACGTTTCGGGGATGCTTTGTCCCCCTCATTTTTACTTTCAGTATGACTCTAACGATTTTTATTGAGCTCAGCATATCAATATAAAATTAGATTGTATTTAATACTAGATAGGTTTTATCCTTATTGAAATAGTTTAATAGGGCTTAAATGGGATTTTTTTTTAAATCTTTCTCTAAAGTATCGTTAATTCTGTTTGTTCAAAATAATCTGCCAATCTCACATCGTTAGCACTAATAAGAAACTGATAAATGTAAACTATAAAATGATTTATTGATTAACTTAAGGAAGGAGGTGTGAGGGAATATATTTGTTCCAGGTTGAAAACAACTTACTGGAGATATAATCATTAAAATAGGCGAACTATGTATCGTTAGAAACCCAAAGATAAAAAAAAAAAATATTTTACACAGATAGTCGTTGACGGTACTGGTCGAAACTAAATCTCGGGAACTATTGAACCTAAATAGCTCAATTTTTAGTAAATTTACTCGACTTTAAATGATGTTCTCTTAGGTTTTCTGGTGCTGTTGGTAGTTTTAAGGATATGAGGCGCAGAATGAAAAATTATAGCTACCATTTTTTATTCCCCCTACTTATACTTGGTAGTGCTCTTGCCTTTCTTCTTTTTAAATTCGTTGCAGAGAAATCAGTGCATATGTCCTGAATCAAGCTCTACGCAACCCTTCTTAACAGTACCGTACAGCTTCTGGATTACGCTGACTTTGATATGACGGGACGTATATTAAGAGAGTCGTTCTTGGCCATAGAAGATACAGTAAAGAATCTTTGGCTACACATTGATGCAGCTAAGACGAAGTACATGAGAGTCAGAGGAGATGGATCTGGGACCGGTTCTTTTGTGGTTGGACCATATAGTTTTGAAAAAATAAGCAGGTTTTCTACCTCGGGTCTGAGACCAACTCCGAAAACAAAATATCTCGAAAAGTCAACAGGAGAATAGCAGCGGCGAAAAGGTTCTGCTTTGGCCTTGCGAAGCATTTTAGAAGCATGTTCCTCTTTAACAGGACCAAGATCACTCTTAACTTATTTATCAGAAGCATGGGCCTTTAAGAAAGACGAAAATAAACTTCTGGTCTTTGAACGATCAATTTTGAGAAAGATTTTTGTTCCTGTTCTAGAGGGTGGAATTTGGAGGAGAAGGAGAAATGCCGAACTCGCTGGCCTTTATAAGGTAAGGATATGGACTTGGTCAATTTTATCCAGATGGGATGACTTCTATATGCCGGGATGTGCTGTCTGGAGAGATGTATGGACCAAGAAGGGTTGGCTGGCCAAATGTAAGATGGAAGGCCTCAGTGACATTGGACGCACGAGTTGTACTGGTCCGAATTTGGAGAGCTGCTCCAGCTGATCGTATTGACTGGCGCAAGCTTTTGGAGGAAGCCCAGTCTCGGTTACGGGATGTAGCGGCTCCATGTTGTATGTAGTTGTATACTTGGTATACTCATCAATTTTGACTAGTAATTATACATAGTTTTCATTATTATACATAGGCTCATATACTATTATCTGCTACAGTAGGAATCGACCCTATGTCCTTGGAGTAGCACATTGCCTTACCACTGAGCCACTCGCTCCCACATGTAATATAAATATAAACATAAAAACACAAGAGACATAAATAATCAATTTAGTATATAAGCATTATAGAAAAATCAATTGTATAGCAATTGGAAATCAACTTAAATTTTTTTAAATGTTTAAGATTATAACACTTTCTTGAGACTGGTAAATTTTTTTAAAATAAATAATTTAATTTCTATCCATTTTAGTCTCAAAACTTTTTATTTTTCTTATAAGTACGACGTTTCGGCCAATCCGGCCATCCTCAGGGACAATCTTAATACAATTTTGGAATTATATGATTTAAAAACTCTAACTCCATGCAGGCTATTCTGCCCAGGTCAAAACAGCAATTTCTAATTAGTCAATATTCACATTAAAATAATAAAATAATTTTTAACAAATAGTAACTGTGACAAATTATTTTAATTTTGGTTTTAATGTGAATATTGACTAATTAGAAATTGTTGTTTTTACCAGGGAAGAATACCCTGCATGGAGTGAAGAATTTTTAAATCATATAATTCCAAAATTGTATTAGGATTGTCCCTGAGGATGGCCGGATTTGCCGAAACGTCGGACTTATAAGAAAAATAAAAGGTTTTGAGACTAAAATGGATAGAAATTAAATTATTTATTTAAAAAAAATATTATAATTCTTTATTTAGTAAAATTTATCACCATGAATAAATATAAAATATTTCGCCATTCCATATCGGAATTGTGCAATAAATTAATCAGGCATTGTTGTTTACTCCATAACTGATTTATTTATTGATAGTTATTACAATCTGCCACACAGTTGTGGGGAGTAGGTAATAGTGATGAATGATCTCATACTTACTAAAATAAATATAAAAAATAAAATACTAATAAAAGAAGAAAAAAAATAATAATAAAAAACTCTCTTAAAATATATACAAACAAAAGAATAGACAAGATGAACATAATCAAACTATCTGTTACTCCATAACTAAAATTAAAAAACAATTTTGTGTTTGAGTAAGAGGTCACTGTTACTGTTACAGTAAAGCATCCATTGAGTGAACTTTCATGTCATTCGATCATGGCGTGCTCAATTACTTGATGGAGATGAGCCAATGACTGGAAAACGATAAAAAAAAAATCAATAAAGGTGCTGTTTTATTATTTGAGAAGATGGGAGATGATGTTAGTCAATTATCTATAATGCTCTTACCAGCCGAAGCTCTAGAGTTCGTTTTCAAATGAACAAAACTTTATTACTAGCTTATTGTCGCTCAAGCTGAGATGACATTAATTAAAGTAAAAATCAGCAATAATATATTAAACCTTTAAAACAAGGTTGAACTAAATGTGGTACAGTGCTCAACTTTAACCTATTTGCCTTAGTTGAAATTAATTCTCGCTCGTTTCACAACAGATAATTATTATTATAAATTATTCACTAATTTTCCCAAATGATCCTTTCAGATGATATATTGAATATCTCTACTGTCAACAGTTTTCATAATAGTACTAAAAATTTAATAAAATGTATCGTTCTAAAATAAAAGTGTGGCAGAAATATAACAGTTTACTAAAATTTAAACTCTCTTCTTAACATTTTATCCAATGCTTATTGTTACAAAATCAACATTGAAAATACAAAGAGAAATTTTATAGAGTCATTCTGCCAACTCCAGCTCATATAGAGCTTAATTTTTTTTTTAAAATTTATTTATTGATATTTACAACTGTACATCAATACATCAAGTAAATTTGAGGAAATCATAATGGTATGGTACAAGCATGTAGAGAAACTACCCATTGGTAGCACTCTAAAAACATTTTTACAATATAAGGTCTCGAAGCCCTCTTCTTTTCAGACGTCTCCGAGGATTGTCGGGAATAAAAGAGGAAGCAAGATTAGAAACTAATGGGTTTGAGTGGTTATGGAGTTTGTAATGGAAGGATTGATATTTGGTTCGGGCTAGATCTGTTACAAATGGAACATTAAAGTCTTTGTGGATGATTTTATTTGTGACAAAGTAAGCAGCATTGAGAGCTTAATTTAAATTTTTAAAAAAGTAATTTTTTGTATAAATTTCTTTTTTTAGGTTTTGAAATCGCCACCATTTTTTATTCCCCCTACCTATACTTGGCAGACTCATCAATTTTAACAAGTAATTATATAAAGTTTCCATTAAAGTAATAAGAAATTGGGGTGAAATAACTGCCTTTTTTTCACCGGGCTATTGTACTATTACGATGCCTGAACTTTCTTTACCAGTATTCGAAACATGCAAGATTTTCCAATAGCAATATTTATTTTTTGCTCTGGTGAACATTGCATGCCTTCGGCCTGATCTGAAGGATTCGCCATCTATTCTGGTTGCCTTAAATATCTTCCTCCAGAGCTCGCTTCTCGTTGACAGGACAGTTATCCCACGTCCTCACGATGATGGAGATGCTCCGAGACTGGAGAAGAGCCTTCCAGGCACTGGAAAACCGGTCCCGGTCCTTCGGCTGCTTCTTATTTTGCCGACCGAGTACATCCCTCACGCGCGTCCATAGATTAAAGACTGGCTAATTGGTCTTCGAGCTTCGAGGGGTCCTACCTCGACAACTGCACAGGCTGAGAGTTCAACGCTCCCCATCTTATGTTAGTCGTGTAACTACGCATTATTCATTTATTTATTACAAACTATTATTCAAATAGATATGATCCACTAGCAGGTCGTTATGAAATTTTTCATATGCAAAATAAAATTTATTGGGTTGTAAAATAAGTTAACGGAATTTGCAGTGTGTATGGCGATGATTCCTTAGGAGAAAGCACCGTCCGTAAGTTGTTTGCTCGATGCAGAACCGGAAATTTTGACTTGGAAGTCGCAAAGCGCTTGGGTCGTTCTTAACTATTGATGATGGCCAAATTCATGCATTGGTCACAGACAACTCTCACTCTATGACACGGGATATCGCAGAGCTATGCCCAGTTGGAACAATTAAAGGCAGTGGTTGAGCAAAAGCGTCCAGCATTGTATAATCACAAAGGCATAGTTTTCCATCACGATAACTCCCGTCCTCACGTGTCTTAGCAGACCCGGCAGAAATTATTGGAGTTTGGCTAGGATGTGATCCTCCACCCATCCTATTCACCAGACCTAGCCCCAACAGATTTTCACTTATTTCAGGCCCTTCAAAACTCTCTCAACGGGAAACACTATAATCCTTTAGAGAAGTTCATTGCACAAAAATCTGTGGAAAATTCTGGGAGGACGGAATTAAAAAAATACCTGAAAGATGACAACATGTAATAGATCAAAATGGGTCATATATAATTGATTAAAAATATCTATTAGAATCTGAGATTTTTATTGAAATCATCAGTAAAAAGCGCTACGAACTTAATTTACAACCCAATGTTTATGCTTAACTATTAACTCTATAGATCAAAATATTTCTCCAAAATATAAGCCTAAGTCTTCATTGTTTATAATCAGGAAAAATAATTCAATTCCAATAAAATATTATAAAAACAAATAAATTTCATTTAGACCTTTTAGATCTGTGGCCGCCCAAACCAGCCTTCTCCACACCTGCCTGCCTTTGGCAATTGCTTTGTTTGTTTTTGTATATTAAATATGATTTGAACTATAGAAATGTTTAGATAACAGAGTTCAATGACAATAAATAAAAACAGTACGATTAGAGATCGATAAACCTCAGAAAATTTCCTTGGCTTACGGTATTTAACTATGCCAGTATTGTGAATTTTATAATATTAAATGAAATGTGGAAGTGGGTAGCTCATTGGTAAGGCAATGAACTACTAAATCTAAGAAACAGGGTTTGAATCCGGCCGTGGCAGATAATTATTATCTGTTACCTGTAGCCGTTGAGTCAGCCTTGTGGATTCGAGTGCCTTCCGGGGTCCACTCAGCCACATAAAGTGGGTATTCTTAATCGGGTAAAAATCTGGTGATCCAGCGTGATTCTGACCAACCAACCTCTTTGCACAACGTTGATCAAGTAACAGTGCTTCCTTACAAAGTACCGCACCCTTGACTCTGCATGTGTGCAGTTGTAGTGGTACAAATTTATTTTTTATTTTTTTCAATAAAATGAATATGAAGATAAAGGTATTTTTTTATTAATTATAATAAAAATATCCATATTGTATCACACTTTTTATTTTCTTGTAACTCCTACGTTTTGGCCATTCTCGAATATCTATTAATTGAAAATTTCAATTACATTAAAATCATTATAAATTATTTTTAAAAACATTCTTAACACATAAATTTCTTACCTTATTTACAATATCACAGCTAAAATTTGTTATCAAACTGTTGTATAATTTTTCAAATTTTATCTTAATCACCCACCTATAAAACATTATTAAATTAGAAATCAATATGCAATAATCAATTAATGTGTATCATAATGTGTTAAATTATCTATTATTGTTGTTGTTGTTGTCTGGGGCTTTAGGACGTAAAACCCTGAGGTCATCAACGTCCATGTTACGCGCTTTATAATTCTATTTTAACTATATTTATAATTTTATTTCACTTTATTTTTCTCTTTAAATAATTTCGAAAAAAAAAATTTAATAATTACTTCTTGTGGTATTTTTTATTACGTATAACAGATTTTCTGGTTTAAATCTTATTCAAACTCATTCATAAA
>NW_027110095.1:9970-11496 GCF_000696795.3 Halyomorpha halys | reverse complement strand
TTTTGAACTATTTCTTTATTTTGAATATACCTGTTTTTATTTACATATAATTTCAATTTATTTATGATATTTAGGTTTCGCGTATAAAGTATAAACATACCGCCAAAACAAAACCGAACAATAGTAAGACCCCGAGACCCAGTAGCGGAGAGGGATCCTTTGTCAGGGTGACTCTCACTTTCGACGAGTGTGTGAGCTGCTCAGGTATCTGTGCCAGGCGCCTCTGGGAACCGCGACCGTGACCAACCGAACGCTGGAAAACTGTCCCTCGACCTCTTTCCCGACCTGGAGGACGCCGGGCGGCGATCCCTCAGGAACCGGTTCGATGCGACGTGTTCAACAGCTCGTCCGAGCGAGGATGATGGGAATAACAGCTTGACCATATTTATCCTATGCTGAAGTACGTCAATTCGAAAGGGGGTCGACTTGAGGATTTAGTGTTGTAGGCTAGTCGAGCAAGAGGTGATACGGTAACTTTTATTCTTTCTTTTTATATAATTAGTGTATGTATACATAATAAGTCATTATCTTGTTTATATTATAACTACTGTTTTATATGGATGCAAAACCTGACCTTTGACATGCAAGGAAGAACTCATTACAAAAGACTGATCTACATGACAATAATAAGGCTCATCTGGACATACGGAGATGAGCTTTGGGGCTCCACTAAACCTTCGAATCCCTCTCGTATCCAATCCTTACAATCCAATATCCTTCGTAAAATCCTCCATGCTCCTTATTTTGTTATTAATAAAACGTATAAAATAATAATGTTGTTTTTACCTCTGTCGAACAGATTCGCTACCTTGGGCTACAACTGGACAAACGACTAACTTGTAATCCTCAAGCGAGACTGAAAAGACAGAAAACTGCACGTCAATTTTGACTACTACAGCACTTACTTGACAAACAGTCTAAACTTCCAATCCATTACAAAATATGATCTACTTGATTGTAATATGTGGACGTACGGAGATGAGCGTTGGGGCTCTACTAAATCTTCGAATTCCTCTCGTATCCAATCCTTACAATAAAATCATATATAAAGATCTAAATGTTCCTTATGTATCCGATCTACCCCGAACCCGATATCATTCCTTCCACTATAAACTCCCTAACCACCCAAACCCACTAGTTTCTAACCTTGCTTCCTCTTCCATTCCTGGCAATCCTCCGAGGCGCCTGAAAAAAAGATGGCCTCGTGACCTTATATTGTAAAATATTTTTAGAGTTCTACTACTGGGTAGTTTCTCTACATGCTGTATCATATCGTTATCATTATGTCATTATGATCAAATGTACTTGTTGTATTTTTTATATAGTTTTATATAGTACATTCAGCCTGGGGGACTCCGAACCGGATGAGCAGGACTCCGGAAGATCCCGACTTCCCTCTCAACCGCGTCAACCGAGTGAGAACGCTAGCCGCAGACGCTCAGGATTTAAGTGGAGAATTTGGTTACTGACGCTTCAACCTTCGGGGAGGATTGGAGGGGTGGGTAATGCAGGGACTGTGCTAAGGG
>NW_027110095.1:7112-8775 GCF_000696795.3 Halyomorpha halys | reverse complement strand
TCAAAATCAACCTATAAAAAAGTCAATTAATATAAAATCATATTAATTATTAATAAGCTTACCTAAACTTATGTCTAGTTACCTATTTTTTTAAAACATTAATTTTAGATTATAAGTACACTATTCACTAATAGATAAACAAACTATTTATAACCTTCCACACACTCAGGTCAGACTTATTATTATTTTAATTCAAATTGCATTTTGGTTTCAATTTTTATTTATTCCAATTATTAAAATTGATATTAAAATTAATTGTAATTAGTAACAAAATTTGTTTCCCATATTTTTCAAAAACAATATCATGCAGAGATTTTAATTAAAATAAATTTATGAAAAATGAGGGAAAATATTTTTGTTACTAATTACAATTAATTTTAATATGAATTTTAATAATTGGAATAAATAAAAATTGAAACCAAATTACAATTTTAATTAAAATAATAATAAGCCTAACCTGAGTGTACGGAAGGTTATAAATAGTTTGTTTATCTATAATATAGTGGATAGTGCGTTTTTATTCTAAAATTAAAGTTTAAAAAAAATAGATAACTAGACATAAGCTTAGGTAAGCTTATTAATAATTAATTTGATTTTCTATTTATTGACTTTTTTTTTTAGGTTTATTTTGACTTATAATTTATGACCTAGGTTGAATAGCCTGCAAAATATTTTTAAATTTTGATGTAAGGTGTGAATTTATATTTAAGGTATGGTGTATTATTAATAATAATGTTGTTGTTAAAATTGTTACAAATGAATACATAATAAGCTGTTAAATGTTTAGATTGTCCTTGAGGATGGCCGTATTGTTCAGCCGAAACGTTGTACTGTTGATGTAATAAAGAGTGTGAGACTTAACAAGGATACCATTTGATTTATTTAATAAATAAATACCAGTCCTAATAAATAAATTATATATAAACTATTTTTGTTTTTCTTGAGCTTTGACTAATGGCTAATCATCTACATATAATATAAAATCGATGTTTCAACAACGATTAATCGAGTTTATGCTGTATAATGGAATCAGCTAACTAGACATAATTATTTATGAAATAACAGAAATCTAATCGCTGGGTTATTTTGAATTAACGGTTTCTTTCTTTCTATTATCGCTTTAAGAAAGCCCACTTAAGGAGAGAGAGACTTTAACGCCGACTGTTCTGGTCCTGGAGCCGAGATGTCCTTGTTCTCTGGCTGGATATTTGTTGAAAGTGAAACCGGTGACCTACTCCACCTCCAGCTCCAGGTTCCAGAGATCAAGAGCTGCTGTCCTTTATTCCTTCCTTCGTGCTCCCTCCTGGAGAGCAATGAGCAGAGGAAGAAGAAGACAGTGGGTGTGATGACAGACTAACGGTCCTTGAGGACCCCGACTTCTGTCCTGAGGAAGCACGTGCTCGCTGCTACGTGGTCCTCAGTGCCTTATAGTTCCTGTCAATCGTCCTTCTTCCTTCCTTACTCTTTTTCTCTTTTTTTTTTTTCACGTGTCCTTTTCTCATCATTGATATATTTCTTCCATGGTCAGGAAACCTCGATATGCAAGACTAATCGATCTGCTCAAAAAATGTGAGACCGGTATCCCGTGACCTACTCTGGATTTTTTATTAAATAATTTACTTTTAATTAAATATGTATGTATATAATTAAAAGTAAATTATTT
>NW_027110095.1:2949-4082 GCF_000696795.3 Halyomorpha halys | reverse complement strand
AAAGTTGGTGGGCCCACGTCTGTACTGCCTATTTAATGCATTCAGTATTCTAATTCTTAATTAAATTAATCACCACAATTGTATTTATAAACGCAGAGGACTATATTATATATTTATCACAATCAATAGCCAAGATGTACGAAACCAAAATGGCCATCATGGCACTTAATGAGGGAAGGGTCTGGTTGTTGTAATGATCAAAATTTATTTAAACCACAGGGTAAACTAATAACGCACACAGTGCCTGGTAATGCACTATAATAGTCTCACCATTAACAATAAAAACACCCATTGTAAGCAGACAGGACTGGTAATGAATTATACTAGCTTTTAAAATGTCCCTAGATCGCCGGCCTGTTGCTAGGCGACGGCTTAGCAACTGTTTAACAACCCTTAACAACGGTTTCTCTTAACTATTATAATACAAATAGGTTTCTATTCGAATAGACAAAAATCCCAAAGAAAATAATACAATAAATTGTTTAATATGTTTCAAGAAAACTTTTATCCTAAGAAATTAATAAGGAAAATATGGGAAGTAAATATCAAAAAATCCAGAATAAAAGAAATTGACAAATATACAAATGAAAAGGCGATATAAGCAATTCTATATTGTAACTATATTAAAGGTTTGTCAGAAGGAATAAAAAGGTCCTTTAAAGATTATGATATGGAAGATATATCGTTAAGTTTCAAACCAAACAATAAATTAAAAAAATTTTATAGCAGAACAAAAGACCCAATATACAGTGAATATCAATATTGTCCAGCCATATATATAGGTGGAACAAAACAATATATAAAAGACAGGATGTATCAACATGAAAATGATATAAAGAATAGGGAAAAGGGATAATAATTTTAGAAGAAGGGTATTAGTTCTTCTAAAATTATTATTCTCTTTATGAATGTATATGTGAGAGAAATACACGTAAAATAGGAATAAATTAATTATAGAATTTAAATATATTAAAAAATGTTTGTGTTGTAAGCAGAAAAATTAGTAATAAATGTTAATTAAATTATATTGAAAATGTAAATCAATGTTTTAAGAAAGATTATGTTATATGATAAGGTGATAACAGAGTCCTAACCTGTTGAAGGTAGGTTCTGTTTAGAGTTTGCAAATGTAA
>NW_027110095.1:625-938 GCF_000696795.3 Halyomorpha halys | reverse complement strand
AAATAAACTAAACCACTCTCAAACAAGAATATATTAATAAAAATTAATCTAATACAAATAAAATAAATGTGATTAAATTAAACATTAATAATACGTAAATACTATTTACAAAATATTCACTAATTAATTATTAAAATTCGTTAACAATCTTTTTTTTTTTTTTTGTTATTTAAGCAATTGTATAATATGAGTTATATCCTTTATCGTTCTTGTGCAGTATCTAATCGCAAAAATACTACTACAATGACTCCATAAAAGTCGTTTATCCAAATACCAAAAGATGTTAAAACGAGAAACATTTGTTAAAGCTGGC
>NW_027110095.1:0-575 GCF_000696795.3 Halyomorpha halys | reverse complement strand
AAGAGGATTTATAATTTATAAATAAGGCGATGTGCTTTAAAAAATTCAAATACTAATGTAATTTTAGCTTCCTC
Source organism: Halyomorpha halys (assembly GCF_000696795.3). Lineage (NCBI taxonomy): Eukaryota > Metazoa > Arthropoda > Insecta > Hemiptera > Pentatomidae > Halyomorpha > Halyomorpha halys. The sequence continues at coordinate 501 of NW_027110095.1, read as the reverse complement.
ATCTGTGAGAGCTACTGATAAATTTGGAGTCAGTCCTATTCTGTTTATTATTGGCAAATAGTGAGTACATTCTTCAAAAATATGTATAATCGTACGAATGGACTGACAATATTTAAACTCCTTAACCATCCTAACCCATTAATTCTTAATCTTTCATCCTTAACAATCCCTGATAATCCTCCAAGGCGTCTGAAAAGAAGATAGCCACGGGACCTTCTAATTTAAATTAATATTTGAAGTACAACCATTGGGTGGTTCCTTCCCAAGGATATCAAGTGTTTGAAAAATTCCTCATATTTACTTGTTGTATTTTTTATATATTTGTAAATTACAATAAATAATAAAAATAAAAAGTTTTCCCTACAAAAATACTAAGTTCATTGATGTGGCTTTAACACCCGTAATATTCGTATTAATTTATTATTACTGTCTAATTTATTTTTTAAACAACATATTTACGAATCGAAAAATAAAATAAATTCTGCCGAAATATTTCAATAA
>NW_027110094.1:4808-5357 GCF_000696795.3 Halyomorpha halys | reverse complement strand
CCACTTCTCACCGAATCCCAAACCTGGACCAGAACTGACGCAGAAAAATAACAAACATTCGGACAACACCTCTCTAAAACCTTTATTCCACATCCTGATATCCTTAACCCAATAAAAATTATATATTATAAGATTTTAAATTTTAATAAATTTATTAATTAAATTAATATATCTCAGATACGAATGTAAAAGCACCAATCATAAACATAAATCCACTCAGGATTGAATAACCAATAAAACAAAATCTTAATATATTGAGAGGAAATCTCACATGATTTTAATTCCAAATGTTTAAATCTGAAGTAGTTGAGAACCGAAATTAATATTTCCACAAAAGAAATAGAAAACCAAATTTTTTGGTGTGTTTTCAGTGTTTTTATTAGTAAAATAATTTTATTTTAAAATAATAAGTTAATAACTTCAGTGATGATTTTTTTTTCACTACAATCAAAGGTCCTGTATACATCGGGACCTGCTCGTGCTATACTGCAGGTGTCCCGAGTGTAATTTTATGATTGTATTAAATGTGTGGAAAAGGGGGGCTGGAAA
>NW_027110094.1:0-643 GCF_000696795.3 Halyomorpha halys | reverse complement strand
GCAAAGCTCCTGGATACGACCTAATAACATCCCACATTCTAAAATTTCTTCCTCGAAAAGCCATCCTATTCCTCACTTACATATATAACGCCATACTCCGTTCCACATATTTACCATATTATCCAGGAGTCATGGAAATTATCTATAGTTAAAATGATCCCCAAACCCCAAAAGCCTCCAGAAACCCATCATCCTATCGCCCTATCTCTCTATTATCGATCATGGGCAAAATCCTTGAAAAACTGATTTTGAAACGCTATACCCCATCCTGGATTCCAATCATATAATCCCTGATCACCAGTTTGGATTTCGAACATTCCACTCTACTATCCAACAATGTCATCGTGTAGTGGACGTAGTCTCGTCTTATTTGCAACGCGGAATGTACTGTGCGGGAGTCTTTTTCGATGTAGAACAGGCTTTTAATCGAGTCTGGCACTTACCGGCAACTTACTTGGCACCGGGACTTCTTTACAAACGCCGTAAATTCCTAACTCCTTCCTACATACTTTCTCATCATTCGTTCCTTTCTCATTGATAGATCTCAGTCCGCTGGTGTTCCTCAAGGTAGTATCCTTGGTCCCATCCTCTACACCGTCTATACAGCTGACATTCCAACCAATCCTAACACTATCCTCACCAC
>NW_027110093.1:3951-4703 GCF_000696795.3 Halyomorpha halys | reverse complement strand
ATTGATATAAATGGAGAAAAGGGTTGGTGAAAGTGAGGAACCCTGAGGATCACCTTGTGACAGAAGCAGAAATTGTTGTAAACTATTTTTGTTTCTCCTTTGACCGCATACCTGACCATCTTCTTATATATCAATTTTTACGGTCAACTATATATACATGTATACAATAAAATTAATTTGTTTTACAATTCTTTCGTTTCGTTTGTATATATATATTCATTATACTTCCTTTCTTAATAATATATACAATTTATGTATTAAATGTAGACTTCAAAACATATTTCTGTAATTAATCTTTCCAACCCAAAAATAATTTTCCCAGCGCACATTCTACCTGACAAGAGGAAAATCTTTCACTGAGGCTCTCAGTTCAGGAGACCGGAACCATTGTAAACATGAACATGTGTCTGCCAGCACTCAAATTAAAGCTAGTGTATTCTACGTTTCAGTTATTTATAACGCTTACATTCAGAATGGTAGTAAAGCTTATGTTATTTGCATTTGAATATAAAAGTTTGCACAGTAATTACACCAAAATTTTCTTAGAAATTCACCTTTAATAGATTAATGCTCTAGTTACATACAATTCGTTTTATTCTCATTTTCATGTATTTACTAATGACTGTATTTTGTCCAATGCAATGTTAGAATTTTTAATTCGTTCCATTATATATAATTTTAATCTGTAGATGTAAAATATCTCTCAATGTATTTAATATTTGTTAGATAATAATTATAAAATAAGGTTTAAT
>NW_027110093.1:1715-3101 GCF_000696795.3 Halyomorpha halys | reverse complement strand
AATTCTCAAAATTCCATATAAACCTTTCCAACCATCCTAATCCTTTGGTTCAAACCTTATCTAGTTCCACCCATCCCTACAGGTTGAAACGGCTTGGCCAAGAGACTTAATAAAATAAAAATGGACAATTAGAGTTCTGGTAATGCTCAGATTCTCCACTCAAGTTGAGTGTTAGCGGCTTTAGTGCACTTGCTCAGCCTCCACTGGCTCACTATCAGTGATGCGGCGAGAGGGATGCGCTGGGATCTTTTGAGCTCTGCTCTACCTCTCCACACGTGGGGGATAGAGTGAGTTCAGGGATCCCCAGGTCGATTGTGTAAATATTGTATATAAGAGTGTAAATGTGACTAGAGATAATATTATTTTATAATTTTTTTTCATTCACATAGTTTGATTATGTTCATTTTGTTTATTCTTCTGTTTGAATATATTTTAATACATTTATTTATTTTATTTTATTTTAGTATGTATGAGATCATTCATCACTATTACCTATTGCTCACAACTTTGTGGCAGATTGTAATATCAATCAATAGATAAAAAAGTATTTAAAAAAAAAAAATTATAAAAAAGTCATTTATTTAATCCCGATTTTTTATTAGTTTAATGAAAACATGTTTAATTACTAGTGAAATTGATGAGTCTGCCAACTATAGTTAGGGGGAATAAAAAATAGTGGCTGTTTATGTAATGTATAAAAGTATAAAAAAAGTACATTTTTAATTTGAAGCTCAATTTCTTTAAACACTAGAAAACCCAAGAGAACGTGATTTAAAACAGAGTTAATTTACTAAAATATGAGCCCTAATATTTACGTTCAATAGTTCCCTAGGTACAATTTTTTTTTAAGTGAAATTTCATTACAAAATAATGAATATTCAGTTGTTAGTGAATTTATTATGGGAAAACTATTTCTGAAGAATTATTAGACGAACAAATGTTTTTAGCATTCAAATTACTCTAGTATAATGTATTATAAAATAGTTTATCTTCGTAGAAGTAATATTTTTTATGATATTTTCTGAAGTTTAACTGTATCAATAAATAAATGAATAATGATAGCTATACTATTTGAATGCATCGAACTCTACATTGTTCGTGGTATAAATTAAATGTTAATATAAAAATGAATGGAATATGGTCCGGGTACGGTAAAAAAAAACTCAAATAGTAGAGTTATACTATTGAGCCAACGTTACGCCCCACGTTGCAGGGCTTCGTCAGGGCTAAAAAAGATACAAACACTATAGTTACAAAAAGGAAAAAAAGAAAAAACATAAGTGTAAAATAACAGGGGTATAAAATGTAAAAACGTAAGATATAATAAGAAAAATTAAAGGTTATAAATAGTAAATGAAAAGGGTAATTGTAACAGATAGATAAGAA
>NW_027110093.1:0-885 GCF_000696795.3 Halyomorpha halys | reverse complement strand
TTATGATATTTAAGGTATGTATTTTTTTAAAATTTTTCAAATAAATAATAATGTCATTGTTTAGCCCCTGCTTCATTTATTACACTAGCAATAATAATTATAGTTATTGTTACGTCAGATATTTAACTGCATCTAGAAATGATAATTTTTAAACTTTATAAATGTATTGTAAAAGTTTTTTAAAGTGTTTAAAATAATTAATTTGATAATAAATAAATTACACTGTCTTTTAAACTTGTTAATTCTAAATATACGAGATGTAAATGTTTAAAAATTATCATATTCAGTTAGAAAATAAATAAATTTATTTATTCTAATATACCTACTTTGAACTTTGGGCTCAACAAGTTCGTGCATGTCGAACATCGTACTGCGCAGTTAGTTCGTTCCTAGCTCTGTTCTGGTCCAGTTCGCAATAATTATTCGTTATAATAATCATTTAATACTTCTAGAAATCACTTGAGATATTTGCGATGTTAACTACTGACAATGGTTAAGGTATATGTATATTATTTTTTAATAATAAAGCTCTCTGAGCTTTATATCAATGCTCGTTGCAATAATTATTACTTTTAATCATAACATCTAAAAATGAATAAACATTTTTAAATTTTCTAAAATATTTATGATACTCACCAAATAGTAAAATAAATTATGCTGCCTTCCAAATTAGTTAATTCAAAAGACACATATTTACAAGATGTACATTTTTAGTGTTAATGTTGTTTAACAATTGTCCTATTCTGTACGAAAATAATAAATTTATTTAATTTAATAGGCCTGCTTTGAACTTTGGACCCTACCGGTCCATACAGGGGCCTGTTTCATAATAAAGTACAAGTTAATAGTACAAGTCTTTTACTTGTACTTTGTACTATTTCGAAT
>NW_027110092.1:3698-4234 GCF_000696795.3 Halyomorpha halys | reverse complement strand
TTAAATTTATATTCATTTTATTTTATTAATTCCATTCTGTAAAATTATTTACTTTATATCCTTATATCTCCTTATATCCTTATATTCATTGGTTGTTATTTTGTTCTGTTCTTAGCCCCGATGAAGGCCAGAAACTCTAGCCGAAACGTTGGCACGATTAAATAAGTTACATCAACTTATTTGTGTTTTATTTTGACCGTGCCCCCAACCATCTTCTCCTCGTATAAGTCATCCACGGTCTACTATCTTTCATAATTATAAAGTGAAGTCTAATTTGCATTAGGTTATATTTTCAATAGAAGTATAATGAAATAAGGGAGCATGGTAGACCTATTTACTTAAAGTTCATTTAATATGCTATGAATTGAGAATACCAGCTGAGATCTATTGTAGTCATATGTTCACTAACTTTAGTCAATTTTTGATTACTATTACTATTATATAGTAATCAATGGCTTAAACATTATCAAATTTACTCTACTTAAAAAAAAAGATTTATTTTGTACCTATGAAGCGTAGGTATACATTTTTTTTTT
>NW_027110092.1:2949-3648 GCF_000696795.3 Halyomorpha halys | reverse complement strand
AATAATAATATAATGAAATTATATAACTTAAATTTATATTCATTTTATTTTATTAATTCCATTCTGTAAAATTATTTACTTTATATCCTTATATTCATTGGTTGTTATTTTGTTCTGTTCTTAGCCCCGATGAAGGCCAGAAACTCTAGCCGAAACGTTGGCACGATTAAATAAATTACATCAACTTATTTGTGTTTTATTTGGCCCCCAACCATCTTCTCCTCGTATGTCATCCACGGTCATATCTTTCATCCATATCTTTCATAATTATAAAGTGAAGTCTAATTTGCATTAGGTTATATTTTCAATAGAAGTATAATGAAATAAGGGACCATGGTTGACCTATTTACTTTAAGTTCATTTAATATGCTATGAGTTGAGAATACCAGCTGAGATCTATTGTAGTCATATGTTTACTAACTTTAGTCAATCTTTGATTACTATTCGTAGTACAATCTTTTGATTGTACTACGAATAGTAATCAATGGCTTAAACATTATCAAATTTACTCTACTTAAAAAAAAAGATTTATTTTGTACCTATGAAAAAATAATTATGTACATACTATATATGCTTAATATGTGAAATATATTTTCCTTTAAGAATAAATAAAAAATCATGGAAAAGCAAATTGAAATTATGTTAATCTTTTTTCAAACTATCCTATATTGCCGTTAGGCAATTATTTTATGTTGATTG
>NW_027110092.1:0-1272 GCF_000696795.3 Halyomorpha halys | reverse complement strand
CTTTATAAAACCCCGTTTTTCCTCATTTTTTTCTCTCATCCGCTTTAAAAACTAACATATATGACCATAAGACGGTTATGTGTTGTTGAAAAACTTAATTATTTATTAGATTAATATATTCTTGTTTGAGAGTGGTTTAGTTTATTTAAAAACAAATTTGATATATGTATATAATCCGATTCACTTTGTTACCCAACATAACCACTATATAATTAGGAGGGTGTTTGTAGGGTTAACAATGAACGGATCCCTTAAATGTTAATAAACAATATGCTATTGAAGCTATTCACGCCTGGCTAAATCTAATTGAAACAAAAACCATGCGCTTCACATCACTGCCTCTGCTTGTTACCTGCCACGAACAGACTCAGAATGAAAATTCATGGAACGTCCTTATCCTCTTTTGTATTATCTGTATATCTGTAATAAAAATCTATTAACTGTCTAGTGATCGGAAATGTGTTAATGAAAATCCAGTGGTTAATTACTTAATAGCCCTAGTGATAAGAGTTTTTTTGAAAAAAATATCAGTAATCAAACCTGATCTTAGATTTGTAATTCATCCCAAAATATTAAATAATATTCATTTTGCGCCTCATTTTCTGTTCATGTTGTTATAACTAGTAATGAATAAAACGGGTATATTCAGGATTCAGAATTTAATGATTCCGTCAGCAAAGACGCATGACTCTTATATGATTGACTATTCCAATTAAAATAGATACTGCTCAAAATATTTTAGTTAAGTAAAGAATACATGATTTCTAACATTTTTGAATTTTAAATAATTTTAGAATAATAAAAGAAAGATCTGTCTCATTATTGTCTAGAAATTCATACAGTCGTGAAAAAGAGCATTATATCCAATCACTAACTGAATTTCATAACGAGATATCTGTTAAGCCTGTCACCACACCCAGAAGTGGATCGTGTTGACTCAGAATGATCAGTCCTGTTCTTGAGAGGCGCTTCCAACGCCGATACTTGATTCTAATCCGCTTTGAAGTTTGCCACTAAGTCGCCAAGGGGCAAATGAAGTTATTATCTAGGACTTCTCTTCTGGAACAACGAATCGATTTTATTGCAATTGTCTAGAAAAACTAAGGCAAGATCGAGAAATCGAGTTGAGTGTAACTATCGATTCTGGGCCTGCGCAAGGCTTGGAGGCGGCAGTCCGTAGTGTGCCGCGTCTGTGGTCGTGTCTCGCCGCTTAAACCTCTTGCCGGTCATGGGATTATTTCTCGGAGGATATTAATTTAAGGTATTTTTTTT
>NW_027110091.1:0-4902 GCF_000696795.3 Halyomorpha halys | reverse complement strand
TATATATGTATTCGGAACACCAGAATCATTTGCTCTTGAAGCAATCTTATCACTTGTTAATAAGTACCCACAGAGACGCTATACAGTGCACAGCGGAAACATTTTTGCTGTGGTGCTTAGTTTAGATCTGACACACTATCGTTTAGTGTAATGACTGTGTAATCTAAGAGGATGGACCTCTTCATGGACGATTTTGTGAAAATAACTTTGTGTGATTGTTATGCGCGTCGTACATTGCGCCTAGGGCCCGAAAGTTTCATTATTATCATCATTATCATCATGAATTATAGGAGAAACCGTTGGGCGAGGGACTGATTTCAAGTAATGGACCCCTTTTCTCAATCCTACGATCGTCGCTGCGGATTATTTTCTGTAGAAATACGTGAAGTCGCAATGTCAGTAGCGATTAACTACAGATGTCGGACCACTTGGAGGACAACATATTGTTCAAATAACGCCCCAACTGTGAGATAAAGAAATCGAAAATTGGACTTCCAGATTGCGTTTCATTGGAGCCAGGCGCGACACACATATACTCGAAATCAATTTTTAAATTTTTATAACAAAATTATTTTCTCATGTAAGCCAGTACCAGTCCGATTAACCATACCCCAAAAATTATTGGACGATTTTCATTCCCTTTTTATTTGATATCAATTTAAGTTATTTGCGCTTTGTAATAGGACTCCGTGCATTAAACACTAGCAACCACCAACAGGAATAGCCCCTCCCTATTCCTAGTGAGCATGCAGGCAAACATATGCCATCACTGTTGACACCGCCTTCAGCGGACCCGGCAAACATTCTTATAATCCCATCCCGCAAAACAACATAATCAAATAGCCGGTATATGTATATATCATTTTTCTATTGTATATATTTGTAAATGCTTATTTCTTAGTTCCAGGAGGTAAGAAAAAAATAAATAAAAAACACTAGCAACTGCGGTCCATCTGTACTCTAATCTCTAGATCATTAATATCAAAATTTTATATTGTCAGGCTCCGTTCCTGAAGATTACTTCCTAAATTATTCTGTGAATTTCAGGAGTTTATTCTATTTTATAGCGTAGTTCAACCAAACAAGCAGTAGTTGTGAAGTTGGACTGCAGACATTTTTTTAAAATACTTTTTCTCCACTCCAATGACCATAGAAAACGTAATAAAGGAGATTTCGATAAAAGGTTTCATCCGATTACCTTACTTTTTCTCTACCTAAAGCACTTAAGAATGAAAAAAAGAAAAAGAAAAAAAGGACCTAAAATCTCTAACTCTTTACACCCAAGTGTCTTTCTGTTTAACTACCTGAAGTGGCACTGTAGTGACCACATTTACTCTAACACCAAGTATAATTCCTTCTATATTTCTTTCCAAGCCTCCTTATCTCTCACAAGTCCCTACCAACATGGTAGAGGGTCCTCTTGTTTTTTTGGAATCATGCTATATTCTTGTTTTAATCTTCTGCTGACCTACTTTCCTCGTGCTTACCATTCCAGGAGTGTCCTTTCCCATCTAGTCACTTATATTATTTTGGTTCAAAAATTCCTCAACAATCTTTTTTGTGAGTCCTGTATCAAGCTATGTCTTGGCACTTATAATTTTTATTTTGAAACATCTCTCTATTTATTTTATATTTGGGAGCGTGGATTACCCCGGGGTAGAAAATTGTTTTCTGTTACACTGTAGCCGTGAGTCAACTCCTGTACCCACCGTAATCTTGGAGCCTTCCTGGGGTCCACTCAGCCTCTTAAATTGGGTACACTTAATTGGATATAAATCTGGCGGCCAAGCGTGATTCTGACCAAATCACCTCCTTGCATAACTATTGGTCTAGTATTTGTACTCCCTTAAGTACTGAACCCCTGACCCTTCATGGCCTGTAGCGGTTCAGATTTTAATTTCATTTTTTTTATTTTGTATTTATTACTTTATCTTCTATTGAATGTATTTAAATTCATCTAATTGCCACTCAGCAATAAGATAAATGGTGTGTTTCTTGTAGAGAAATGTTGCATAAACGAATGGAGCTGGTATCTTCCGTTTCAGATCTATGTTCTGTCAGGAGGCAGCCAGTGTTCCAAAAGCGGGGGGCGGTGAGTTATGAGCCAATCAACATAACTCATTTCCTAAATGTGGGATCTCTCACGGCTCTTCGGGGCCCCAATAGATCCCATTTGTTGATTCTCGTCCAATCTGCTCTTCTTCTCCATTTGCTGTATTCCTTTCGTGATTTGTTGAGGCACCTATTCTTTTCATAGATGGCCTGTTTGAATTCAATGGTTTATTACTTGTCCCTCTTCTGGATAATAGTAAAAGGTTTACTAATGAATAAATATATAATCGTTTGCAATATGGGTAAATGGTGATTTGAATAAACAAGAGTACACAGTAAATTGCATATTGCACAACATAACTTCTAAGATTGTATGTGGTGATAACTTGTATAGATTCTTCCAATGGAACCGTCAAATGCAATTTATTGGTCTTGCTCGTTGTTTCGATATTTACTTTTCCTTAGTTGTAGAGTCCGACCACTGCTTAGGATAAGATATAATTTATTTATGTAAAGACGAACTCAATTGACATACTCTGTACAACTTAGACTGCTGGATTTGACTTGTCTCGTAGAGTGTCACTCGACAACTCTCTTTGACGACTAATCAGTAAACTACTAATCAGGTACTGATGCATATAAGTGTCATAGTAAATGAGCAAGGTGTGGGCTGCAACTGCAGGAGGGAGTGTAGAGAGGACTAGGTGGAAATATTCTCAGGAATTAAAATAGGTTAGTAGATAGTTCATTACATAATCAAGCTGTGATGGCTAACATATTCGAAATGTGGTCGAAAATAACTCCAGAAATTATCTTGTTCAGAACTGAAAAGGGTTGGAAAGTGCGTACATGTTAGTGATATAAGATTCCCTATTCCTTCAAAGCCAAAAATGTGTTAAATGGTTTTACTTTGTGAAATAGACATTTAAACTACTTATTAATACATTTATATTTAGAAAATTTATTTATATTTAGGCAATTATAAAGCTATGAATACTATATGATAACTCTTTCTGCAACCTTTCTTCGTTTCTCTTCAGCAGCATCTTTGTTTTGACCCATCTTTTTATTATAATTATTTTTGCGTTACTTTCGCTTAACTGTTTACTATTGTATTTTATTTTAATAATTTATTATGAGACGTAGTTTTTATATTTTTATAAAATGCTCTCTTTAATTATTTTTAAATAAATGGTTAAAGTAGTGCACTATTAACTATACAAAGCTCTAATGCTTCAAAGTTCGTTTAAATATTGAATATTTCTCATAGATGTACAACTGTCACGATAGTGAAAGAATAAAGCATTGTAGTAGTGTCCTATTCATTTGGGGAAGGTGAAATTATCGTTAAAGTTACCCTCCAATCACCTTTGTAGTTGATAATGTTAGCTTTAAAGGTTAATTTTGAATAGAAACAATTTTAATATCACAAATAGTTGAACAGATTGGATACTTAGGACTCCATCTGGACAAGAGACTTACTTGGAATCCACACACAAGACTGAAACGACAAGAAACTGCTCGTAGATTCTGATTGCTACAACACTTACTTGACAAACGCTCTAAACTTCCCATTCACTACAAAATATTAGTATACACTACGATAATCAGACCAATTTGGACATATGGAATTGAGCTCTGGGGCTCTACCAAACCATCAAATTCTTCCCGCATCCAATCGTTACAATCTAAAATCCTTGATGCTCCTTATTACGTCACAAATAAACTCATTCATAAAGACCTTAACATCCCATTCGTTGCAGATTTAACCCAAAACAGATATGCGTCTTTTTATTCCAAACTCCTTAACCATCCTAAACCATTAATTCTTAATCTTCCATCCTTAACAATCCCTGATAATCCTCCGAGGCGTCTGAAAAGAAGATGGTCACGGGATCTTCTAATTTAAATTAATGTTTCAAGTACCACCAATGGGTGGTTCCTTCCCATGATTTTCAAGTGTATATGAAACATACTACATATTTACCTATTGTATTATTTGTACAGTTGTAAATTACATTAAATAAATAATTTTTAAAAAAATATCACAAATTAAGAAGTAGATAACAGCAATGATTTTTATTTAATAGGTTAGATAAGGTACTAGTTTACTGTCAAGGGAATAAACGTTATGGTAGCTCATTGCCTCGACATACTCTATTGGTAGATTCATCTATAATCTTAGGCCAATCATCTATTGCAACTATCGTTCAGTTTAATCTGTGTCAGCGGTCTTGACAGTTGTTGCAATGGCTAAAAACTGTCTCCGTTTAAACGAGAATTTATGCTGTTTTACACCTTTAGTTGTTACAAGCACAATACTGCACTGCGTGCGGACTCTGTCTTATTCTTTACTTATTATTAAGCACGAAGTGAAACCGTTATTAAAAATTATTAAAAGATTCATAGAATACAGCTAATTAAGTATTGAGCTTAGAGGAGTTGGTGAAGTTATGAATGAATGACCACTACGGGGGAAGTTGGAATGGCCCCGCCCACCGGCTGCATAATGGAGGTGCCCTGGGCCAACAGCTTCTAGTCCCCTGCCCTCCTTACAATATTTCTTCTTTAGTCCTCTTATCTATGTGTGCTCTTTTAGTAAATCTCTAGTGCACCCATGTTCTACGTCTGGCTGTTTGCCTGCTCTAAAATTCAGTCTACTGACCTATTTTGCAGAAAAAGCTGAGACAGCTATTCTCTTTTACATGCATTTCTTGAAGTTATCTTCTCTTGAAACGTAATGTTTTATAGTTGTAGGAAAGTGAAACAGATTGTTGAAATTTTTTTTACTTATTTAAATTATTTTATTTGTTTGTTATTTTAATATGTGTTTAATGTTAATTAATTTTT
>NW_027110090.1:0-4762 GCF_000696795.3 Halyomorpha halys | reverse complement strand
AAAACGGAGGAACAACATATGTCCCACTTGCGCAAGGTGTTCGAACAGGTCCGGAAATTTGGGTTAAAGTTATCGAGCGAAAAATCAATATTGGGGGAACCCAGATAATTTTTTTAGGACACAGAATATCGGAACAGGGAGTCAGGCCAGACACAAATAAGGTAGAAGCGATCCGGAAAATGGCGATTCCAACGGATGTTAAGGAATCAGGAGATTGTTGGGCGCTCTAAATTACTATAGACGATTCGTAGCGCTTCAGAAGGAACCGGTGTTGGCATTCCTGGACTTTGAACGTACATTTATGATCACTACGGACGCAAGTGAGTACGCGTTGGGGGCGGTACTGTCGCAGGATTGCGAGTGTAGAGAGCGACCGTTGGCGTACGCTAGCAGGTGGTTAACAGATGCAGAGACAAGGTACAGCGCACTTGAGCGAGAACTGTTGGGTATTGTGTGGGTGGTAGAACATTTTCGCCCCTACGTTTTCGGGAGGAAATTCCAGGTACATACAGATTACAGACCGCTTCAATGGGTTGGGAAGCTTCGTACCGTGCGGTTGTTTTAGTGCGAGCTGTTCGAAGTTTCCTGTACACAACGGTTCCCAATGTTAGAGGTCCCTTTTTATAAACTATGTGTCTGATATTCGCTTTAGCCACTCTGATTTGCTTCTCTCGTATTAATTTTTTCCTCACTTTCGCCCATGTTTCTCGGCGCTCCAACCTTGCTTGGGATATTCCAGTTCGGAGGTCAAAATTGTTGACCGTAATGAGGTCCCCTCTGTCCCAACGAGGGTGTCCGAAAACGATTTCGACTTTCATCGCGGATTATGCTGTTATCGAATTCTCTCCCGCAATCAGAAACGATTTCATCCGGAACGCCGTAGAACGCACACCATTGTAAAACCCTCTTCCCAAACTGCCCGAGGAGTTTTCGCCTCGATTGGGTATGCCATTGCAATTTCGCTAAATGGATCGATCGCCGTTAACCTAAACATTGACCTTCGTTAGAATAGACGTCGATCTGTATCGGTCTTAGCGGTTCAATTACGGTCGGAGTAACTACCTGGTGGTTGTCGCTCGTATTTTGCTTGTTGACAGACCTCGCATCGCTTATGCAATCCCGTACATTGCTTCCCATATTTTTCCAAAAATATAGCCGTTTAATCGCGCGAAGAGTTTCCTCGATCCCTCGATGATTTGTTTTGACCGAATGGTGTTCGTTGACGATTCTCAGTTCTGCTTCTGGTTCCGTGATCGTTTCCACCTGTTTAAGACACCTAGTCAACGAATACCCCACCCCTATCCTCTCTTGTCGCCACAACCGTTTCAATTTCTCTGTTATCAGCCTGTTTCCGGTATAAACGTAGCAATTCTGCCCCGTGTTGGTGTATTCCATGAAAACGTTTTCTAACGCGTTACCAGGCGCAGGTACCAGGAGTGCAGAGATGAAGAGAGGAGAGCTGCACTCCGAGAGGAAAGCAAGCATAGGTACAGGGTATACCGAAACGGCGTGCGTCACCAGAAGAAGAAGTCCTGGGACGAGTTCATCGTCGAGGAGTCGGAGAAGAATCCCTAGGGCATCCCGTACAGGGTGGCGCTGGACAAGGTTAAGCCAATACAAATGATGGCTGCCATCAAAGTTGGAGGAGCCCCGGCAACCACCCTGGAAGATAGGGCGATGATGTACATCGATTATACATACCCCAGGGATGATCCGTCCCAGGACACTGCAGAGGAGAGTATGGAGAGACGCACCACGTCATACTCACCAGGTACCGACCTATGCCGTGGGATTGATGGGACCTACGTCTTGCCGTGGACAGGCAGAGGATTGGGAGGGCTCCGGGACTCGACGCCTTAGACGCTGCAATCCTCAGGAACAATGCCCCATATATCGAGGAGGAGGTGTTGGAAATCTTCAATGATTGCTTGGATAAGGGGTCCTTTCCGAGCAGGTGGAGGATTGCAGACTTGAGACTGCTCTACAAAGGCGGAGGGAAGGATAAGGAATTGCCGAAGGCCTACCGGCCTATATGCCTCCTCCCTGTTATCAGCAAGGTCCTGGAGCATATGATAGTGCATAGCCTCAGACCAGTCCTCAGTGCTGCGAGTCACCCACGGCAATACGGCTCGACCCGTGGCAATGGAACATCAGATACGCTGCTGAGACTGCGTGAGGATGTAGAAGGGAGGGCGGAGAAATATGTCTTGATGATACTGTTCGAAATATCCTCTGCCTTAGATAGTGTTTGGTGGCCGCGCGTACTCCAGCGGTTGCAAGAGTTCGACACCCCCAGCAACTTATACTCCCTCGTGAGTAGCTACCTTAGTTAGAGGAGTGTGAAGATCAGGGGTAGCTATTCCGAGGTCGAGAGAAGGATCGAGAGAGGCTGCCCATAGGTTTCGGTTCTCGGGCCGGCCCTATGGAAGTTGGTGTTCGATGAGTTGTTGGGGGTTCCTTGCCACGGCTTACGTCGACGACCTGGCAGTCATCGTGGCCGGGAATAGCAGAGCCAGATTGAAGAACGAAGCGGAGAGGTGTGCTAGTCTGGTTGGAGAGTGGGGGGCGTGAAGAGGCAGGGGCTGGGAGTGCTACCGGCGGGACTCCAGGAGAGGATCGGCGAGACCCCGAACCTTTGGAAGAAGTTCCTGCGGGGATAGTCGATTGAGGAGTGGAATGGACGGTGGCGGACAAGCGAAAAGGGTGCGACGCTGAGGAAATTCTTCCCCACCGTCCACTCAAGATTGAGAGCAGGTTGGGTCATCCCAGACTATTGGGTCTCGCAGATCCTGACAGGACACGAAGGATTCCGTGGAAAGCTGCAAAGCTTCGGAAAGAACAACGACCTCCGGTGTCCGACGTGTGGGGTCCCTGAAACAGCAGAGCACGTGGTATTGGACTGCACCGCGATGGATGGACACTGTGCCAGGTTGTCGTGAAAATGCGGGATCTTCGCCCTCGCCGAGTCGGACTTCCCTCTGCTGATGGAGGAGGATAATTACCCGTACTTCAGGGAATTCATCTACGGGTGGACGGAAGTGGTCGGGCCAACGCACTTTGGATTGGGAAGGGCTCGGCCGCCCGGGGTCGGCGAGCCACCAATGGAAGATGAAGATCAAGATGACAGCAAAGAAGCAGTTTGAGATCAGGAGGGCTGGACTAGGCTGCGCACTGGAGGTGACAACCGGACGGGTGCGGACCAGGCGTGTTGGACGTTGGATGCTGGTGGATAAGGTGTAGCCCCATCTTAAGGCACTCAACCGAGTGCTGGGCTGCACCACGTTTTTATAATAATTATTGTCCCCAAAAAATAAATGGTTCCACCATTAATTTTGTATGCATAAATAAAAATAAAATTTAAAAAAAAAAGAGATGTTTATTGACTGTTGCCGAACCCCGTATGGCAGCAATGCAATGGGAACAAAAAAAAAATCCGCGGAGGTTTCTTTATCTTCAAACGCATTCTCTACCAAATCTCGAGACAACCAATCCGCGACCGCGTTCTCGACACCCTTCTTGTGAATCATTTTGAAGTCGAGAAACGCCAACAGTGGACACGAGGTCAAGACCTCCCGGCACCTCCTAATGCTAGTTAATTGGTCCGGTCCTAGATGGAATCGTCGCTCTTTCCTTACCACATCGATCAGCGGTTATGTGAGTTCTGTTTCTGAGTAGTTCACCATAGCCAAAAACCGTCTGATTCCCCGAGCGTTCTTGGGTAATGGAGCTCCCTGGATGGCTTTAACCCGTTCTGGATCTGGTTGTTCCCCGATCTTTGAAACTACGTGCCCTAAAAACCTGATTTCTCGTAGCCCAAATTGAGACTTTTCTCGCGAGAGTTTCAGACCGAATTCGCGTATTCTATTGAAAACGCGTTTGAGGTGTTCCACGTGTTCTAGTAGGGTTTTGCAGAATACGATCAGGTCGTCCATATAAATCTGGAAATAGGCCCCGTTGCATCTCGTCCATAAGACGCTGGAAAGTGAGTGGGGCCCCTTTTAATCCGAACGGCATGCGGACGAACTCGAAGTGTCCCCGTTGCCACGAAAAGGCCGTTTTCGCGATATCCTACTCGGCCATCCGTACCTGATGATACCCACTCTTCAGGTCCAAAGTGCTAAAGATGGTCGCCCCCTCGAGGCGGTCTAGGATATCCTTGACACGGGGAAGGGTGTATCACTCATCTTTAGTCACCTTGTTTAGCTTCCTATAATCCACCACAATCCGATAGCTTTTCCCTATGCCCCCCTGCCCGCACTGCTTCTTTTCGACCACCCACAGAGGACTATTAAAAGGGGAGTTACTGTGTATTATGATATCCTGTTTGAGTAAATCGTCTAATTGTCACCCTATAATGTCCCTCATAGCTTGCGGGTAACGCCGATTTTTCACGTAGACCGGAATTTCTGTCTTCAGTTTTATCCTGTGTATCGTTTTTCCCGTGGTCGGCAGTGACTCGCCCTCGCAATAAAAAAGACCACTGTTCCGCCGTACTAAGTCTTCAACTGACTCGGTAACGCAGTCAACCGCCCGACCTCCATGCGCCTATATATAAATATATATATAAAAGTTATCTTTTACTGAAGTAAGAAACTAAAAATACTAAGAGAGAGGAGTGCGAAATGAAACGCTTGAAGTGTTCTCAAAGACTGCTCTATTTGCGGAGCCTGTCCGTCTATATATATACAATCGGTCAGCTGTTCTCCATCAGCTGATATGGACCTGGAGTTTATGAGGCATGTTCATAAACTGGTAGGGGGGA
>NW_027110089.1:0-5409 GCF_000696795.3 Halyomorpha halys | reverse complement strand
AGACTTCAACGTGAGAGGCCTCTGGTTCGGAGTCCGTGGAACTATTCCCAGCACAACTAGGAGCTTCATGGAGGAGCTCGGGGTCGATGTCCAGGACGTGGCTAGGATGACAGAGAATATGACTCCGTGACCTCCTTGACTCCCTGGGAATCATCCACCACCACATGCATGGAAATTAATAAGTGGGGGAGTTATCCAGAGGAGGAATGGCATGCATGCATCGGATATCTTATTTGTTGTTTTATTTATTTATTTACTTCTTTGTTATTTTTTATATTCTAATATTTGTTATATAGGGGAATTTGTTGATAAAATGAAATAAGGGTTGTAAAATGGAGGGGAAAAAAGAGTGATATTAATTGTAAAAGAATACTGTGGGAAAAAAAATGTTATCTTTCTATTATATTGTATAATATCAAAAAATGTAATTTATAAATTTATATATGTTCGATCACGGATTGATCAGTATGCTGTGTAATGTAGCAACCCGATGTATTTGGGGAGCATGATTGAATAAATTTCTTTCTCTGCGTTCCATTATGTTATTATTATGTTCCATTATGTTATCTCGTGTTTTGCTCTTAGTCCTGATGAAGGCCTGAAATTCAGGGTGAAACCTTAACACTACAATATATGTTTTTACTTATTTGTATTCTTCACTTTATTTGTATTCTCACCCTCAATCTTCGATGTAGTTTTCAAGGAATTCTATTATAGAATAATTTTTTTTTTAAATTTAGGTATATATATTATTTTACCTGAAATAATAAATGATATCAGGTGTCGATTTAGTATCGACCCGAGGCCGATGTTATGCAGAATCCCCCTCCGGACCCTCACCTCGGAAGTAGCAATATTTCAAACGAGATTACTGAGGCCAGCTGGTAACTATCCCCCACCTCCATATGACCGCTTATTTACTCAATATCTTTTCCATCCCGACTTTGGAACCACCTTCTTTTCCTTCCCCTTCTGCAGACCTCAATAGCCTCCCTTAAATAAGTCCTGGGTCTGCAACTTTCTTCATCTTGATATTTTACGGTCTTGCCTACCGCTGGCAAACAGATTAGAATACTTGGGGCTTAGGAATTGGTATGTGTATGCTGCTCAGATCTGATCCTGAGTTCGGACTTAAACTTCATCCGAGAATCGAAATAGCAAAGAAATGGTTATGAAATATACTTATACTCTTTATGACAATAAAATAAAATATAGAAAAAGATAATATCAATTGAGATTAATTTATTCGTCATAGGAAAAATAAAATGAAATGGATATATTTTGAAATACAATTTTTAGAATGTGATCGATCGCGAATAAACGGATTTTTGATGGATTGTGGGGTAGAAGGCTGAAGAAAGTCAGGAGATCTCGCACACAATAGAAAGTTACAAGTAGTTGAAATCATTGCGAAATCTCACGAAAGAAGAGGTCGGCCACTTGGAGGATCGGAGTAAGATGGAATATATAATACTATATATGTTTATAATGAAATCATATAAAAAATACATATAGCCAGCCACACATTTGTTTATACATAGTATTACTCGTTTTACAATTTTTGCATTTCTTATAATTAATTTTTCATAAACTGGTTTTATCTGTGATTAATGTAATTTAAATTTTACCCCGCCCTTCTCCCTTCTGGAATGACTTCATCTGAACAAGCCTTGAATATTTCCTAAAAAAGTTCATATATATTTTAAAAATCATAAATGGAGCCAAATAAATAAAGCTTAATATTTGATTAAAATATTTGAGGGCGTGAACTCAAAATCGTTCTATTCTATATCCAACCAACTGCTTTTGTTCAGAAAAAAAGAAACTATAATATTAAGTTATCATTTCAAATTATCAGTATTTTTTTTTATATAATTGTAATCGAAATGTGGCTAAATGAAAAATGTTTTAAGGCCAAAATTTATTTTTTAAGTTTGGATTAAAAACTGTCTCTCTGTTGAATTTACTTAAAATTTAAAGGAAAAATTATTTCACCAACTTTAACTAATATTTTTTTCGGTTTTACTAGCTCGCCATTTTAGTTCCAGTTTTCAACAAAAATTTCAGTTCCACACATAGGTAGAGTCTAGCGTGGAAGTTTGAGGTGACGACTATGTACTAGTGCATATATATGTAGTATGTGCAACGACACTCTGGGGTGCTATTTTCTAAAAATATTAAAGAAAAAAAATGAAAAAGAAGATATGATATAATTGAAATAGCAGTGCATTCTAGCATTTACTTTGCCGCCATTTAATTCCGACCCCACATAAGGGCATAGTAAAAAGAAGTTTGGAATCGACTGTACTAGAATGTGCAACTGAAATTTTAGTTTGTGAAGATGACGTGTTACCCTAAACGTTGAACATTTTATTTAAAAATTAAAGCTGGTTAAATAATTTTACCTTTAAATTTTAGAAAACTCTTCCCCTAAATAAATTACCAGTTTCCTGAATGCTGGCAGAATATCGTCAAGAACATTCTATTTAGTTATTGATTCTCCTTATACCTTCTTTGTTTTGGAGTCTTTGAATTTCCTTGGCAAATAGTGAAAACATATTTTGGCACAATAATATGAAATAAAGGCATTAATTTGAATAGAAAAAAAAAAGTTTTGCAGCACACCAATTCCTAGGATGTGTTTTGAAACAACGATTAATTTTTTAGTGTAAACAAAAATTTAAAAAGTTCACTTTAAACATATATATACTCTTCATTCTGACGGTAAACGCATATTAGCAGTAGTAACGATATCATCTCATTATAAACAAATAGAAATAATTAGACATTTTACCCCCTGATTTGAACAATAACAGAAAATTATGCATCTATGTCCCTTTTTAATCAACCAGTGTAATTTAAGAATTAAGTAGAACTTGACAAACTTCGATATGGCAACTGCCAATCACGACTACGTTCAGTGCTTGGTGACTATGAAATCGAAAACCAAAGTAATTTAAAAAAAAAACAACTAAAAATACGGTACAATAACGACCGCCGGCGTAGGGTGGACGGACTCCGCTTAAGATCCGGATGTAGAACTGTTAGCGTTGAGGTTGGGGTTGGACCCTCACTGGGGTTGCTTCTTAGCTGCCTTGATCAAATGTCTGTGTTATTCAGCTTATCCTTCGAAAACTCAAATAGTATGGGGTAACTTCAGGAAAGCAATAAGCATAAGGATCTCTGGTCACAGGTTAAAGTACCTAATTGTCTCGTCAGGTTTTGTAGGTTGCTGTCTCATTGGGCTTCTATAGATAGCCTCAGGAACACAAGCAGAAAAACGTTACTAATATTAGTTAAAGTTTGATTTTTTTTCAAACAATTACGTCCTTAAAAAATAGAGTTGAAAATTTTACGTATGGCGTCAGAAAGTCTAGGAAATAAACAATGGCGGCTTAATCAATAGTTATTGACAATTAACCAATTTTTACTCGTAATATGAAATAGGAAAATTCATTTTCTCCGCACAGCTTTTTCCACTGTTTTATGCACATATCTAAAGTAAAAGTCCCAGGACTGATACAAAATATGTTGGGAGGGTAAAGGCCCTGATCCTAGTCAACATCTTAAAAATATATAGTTTGTATAAAAATATATATTTATTTTCAATTAATAGTAATAATAATAACAGTTTTATTTACATCCTTTACAAAACTAAAAGTCCTCTTCCTTGGGAGGTATGAGTCTCATTTATAAACGAAATTTCCACTTCTTCATTGAATACAATTTTTTACATTAATTAAAATAAAATAATACTTTGCCTATAATTTAATACAATATTTTCTATCCTGTGATGGGACACTTAGCTATAAATAATACTTTACTTAAATTTCTTTAATCCTTAAGTCCCTTTTCCTAGGCACAGTACCCCAACTGTCACCTACACTTTGCTGTCATCTGCCATCTCACCAACTTGTTATTGTTCTTCCTCTCCTTCTCTTGTGTTGCCATGGTATCCACTCTATTGCAATTTTGGACCATCCTTTCGTATGAAGCCTGGCAAAATGTCCGGTCCACCTCCATTTCTGTTGTTGTGTTTCTTTTCTTCGCTTTTTACTTCAATCCTAGAGTGTACCTTATTATTGCCGATGCGGTCTTTTTGATATTTTTAATTATAATCATTTTAAAACTTATCATACATATTGAAAATTGCAGTTGTGTCTTCACTAATTTATCATAACTGTTTTCTATTACTGGCCATGTTCGAGATCCATATTAAATTACCGAGTATAAACACCCGTTTAAATAACTATATTGTCCACAAGCCTTAAATTAGATAACTTGTACTCATTAATAGTTATTTTATTTCCTTCCAAGTTTAGTTTATTTAACACATGGTTTATTAGGCAATTAATTATATTTGGAGATAGTGGACAACCCTGTTTGACGCCTCTTCGAATTTTAAATGTTCTATCTTGTACAATAGATAGTTGTCAAAAATTACACAGTTGTTATCTACAAATTTAAAAAAATAAATAAATAAAAAAAATAACTCGTCATGTTATCGAAAATTTTGACTGTGACCTGCAATTCAGCTATATTCAGAATATTCAAAATGAGTTTGTTTAGTCTCTCAAGATCGATGGTAATAAAAAGCATTTAAAATAGAAGAAAGTAATATTCTTTTACCTATACAATGTTATATAACACAAAAGTTTAGGTTGTAAACCGCCGTGTTGGACCTGTTGAAGTTGTAAAGTAGAAGCCCTTGAAGATGCACTAGCATTGAAGACCGAAGTGGACCCTTGATGAGGTCACTTAACGAGAAGTCTAAGTGCTCATTGGCTGGAAGCTGGGTGGTTTGTGCGTCTGTTTTTTGCCCATCTTCTCCCTGAGCTAAAAGTCATGGCTGCTAAAAGCCACTCCGGCCTCTTGTGCCACTAACGATGCGGCTAATTCGCAAATCACGGGCGCTTAACTGTGAGTGTGTGCGTGTGTCCGCTCCAGGGGGGCAGAGCCCCCTACCCCGTTGCCATGACAACGTAAAACAAAAAACCCGGTCCCCACATTAAGGACACTTGTTACCACCAGTCAGGGCCATTGTGTTCTTTATACCGGCCTCGAGGGTCAATCTCAGGTCCCACCCTCCTCCGGCTAATTATTGTTGATGGCTTTATTCTTGACCAGAGGGTCCTGTGTATTAATATTTATCGCTTATTAAATCCAATCATGTCATAAATTAATTTAACTATCAATTTAATTTTTTTTTTTTACCTGGAAAGCGCATTTTATTCAACTTTTGTGATAAAAACCATGCATATATAAAAGCTGTATGCATATATATGATAACTTTTTTAAAGTCATTTTTCTATGTCTTCGTTATTATTAATATCTTTCTATATCTTCGTTATTATTAATATCTTTCTGTATCTTCGTTATTATTAATATCTTTCTATACCTTCGTTATTA
>NW_027110088.1:14649-15278 GCF_000696795.3 Halyomorpha halys | reverse complement strand
ATACATCAAGTAAATTTGATGTATTATTATATAAATATATGATACAGGCATGTAGACAAATTACCCATTGATAGCTCTCTAATGACGTTTTTACATTAGCAGGTCTCGTGACATCTTCTTTTCAGGTGCTTCGAGGGATCGTCAGATATGAAAGAGGAAGCAAGGTGGGTTTGAGTGGTTAGGGAGTTTATAATGGAAGGATTGATATCTGGTTCGGGCAAGATCGGTTGCATCTGGAACATTAAAGTTTTTATGAACGACTCTACTTGTGACAAAGTAGGAGCATTGAAGTTTTTACGTAGGATTTTGGATTGGAAGGATTGGATACGAGAGGAATTCGAAGGTTTGTGGAGCCCCAAAGCTCAACTCCATATGTCCAGATTGGCCTGATTACAGTCATATATATCAGTATTTTGTAATGGATTGGAAGTTATACCGTTTGTCTAGTAAGTGCTGTAATAGTAGAAATCGACGTGCAGTTCCTGTCTTTTCAATCTTGTTTGAGGATTCCAGATTAATCGCTTGTCCAAATCTAGTCCAAGGTAGAACAACATTATTAAAGAATACTGTAGGGCAGATGGTAGATTTACGACGGGGCTTGAATATTAAATATATTATAAACAATTTTA
>NW_027110088.1:13922-14599 GCF_000696795.3 Halyomorpha halys | reverse complement strand
TTTGTATTCATATTTTTTATATCAGTAATTTTTTTAATATTGTTGCAGTCAACACGTCGTTTAACGAAATGAAAATCGACTGTAAAACGTATGTTTATATTGTTTAAAAAGGCATATGTTTTTCTTTTGTTTTTATGAGAAATAGACAGACAACCTTAACGTCTCGCATACACATATCTTCTTCATTTTCTCCTCACTACGCACTCGTAGTTGCCAGCATTCTGGCCATATTCGCCAGCTAAATCATCTTAGCCACGGCGGGCGGACTTCTTCGACTCATCCTCCAAGAGGACAAGGCGGGCGGACGTACGTCCCTTTTGTCGATCTACTTCCACGAGAATATCCTCTCAGAACAACCACAACCGGGGCCACACCAATCACCGGGGAAATAAGACTTTTTTTCTCTTTTGTTTAATTAATTTAGTTTTGTAATAGTTTTAAGCTTTATTTTATTTTTCTAGTTTGTATATTTTCTGTTCCTTTTATAATGTTTAATTATTTAAAAATAACAAAATTCGACTATTCTTTTCTTTTCACGGTTGGGCTAGTAAAGGTTCCTTTCGAGCCCCTATCCGCCGTAACAAATATTGATTTTTCAAATTATTTTTTATTTTAATTTCGGTTTAAAATCGCTATTATAAAATGGAAAATCTCTTTAATATCTTAAAATGAATACA
>NW_027110088.1:11671-12712 GCF_000696795.3 Halyomorpha halys | reverse complement strand
AGAACATTATTTAAAGAAGAGTAAATTTGCTGAAATATCAGCCCTAAAAGAGCTATTTACGTCCAATAGTTCTCGAGATATTTTTGAGATATGCTTTTTAAAAAGCAAAGTTTCTTAAAAATCTGCTGAAAGATTAGTAGTTAGTTAATTTATTTTGAGAAATCTATATCTCAGGAACTATGTGGCGTACAGATGTCTATTATCACTCAAATTAAATCTAGTTTAATGTACTATAAAGGAGTTTATGACCTAAAATAAATTGATTTATAGTTGTTAGAGTATATAATAGTATTATATATATCATTGTAGGAGCAGTGGTTTTTAAGTAAGACGCACATATGTCTGTCAACACTGAAAATAAAGGAAATGTAACTTACTATAAAATAGTTTATGACAATTATCTTCGTAGGGGTGATAGTTTTTATGATATTCTCATATGAATAAAAATTTTGCGAATGAAAATTACTTAATATAAACTATTACTCCTACGAAGATAAACATCATAAACTACTTTATAGCTCATTAAACTAGCTTTAATTTTAATGCTAATAGACATCTGTACGTCAAATGGTTTTTAGGATATAGATTTTTCAAAATAAATTCACTAACTGCTGATCTTTCGGTACGTACCATACAACATTTTTGTATGTTGCTTTTTAAAAAGCTATTTCTCGAAAACTATTCAACGTAAATAACTCTATTAGGGCTCATATTTTAGCAAATTTACTCTTCTTTAAATGATGTTCTCTTAGATTTTCTTGTGTTGTTAGTAGTTTTTCAGATATAGAGCTCCGAATGAATTTTTTTTTTTTTATCGCATTAAAACAGCCGCCATTTTTTATTCCTACTACCTATACTTGGCAGACTCATCAATTTTGATAATTAATTATACATAGTTTTCATTAAAGTAATCAAAAATTGGGGTGAGATAACTGCATTTTTTCTTCTCTTGGGCTCTTGTACTATATTGCCTACCAATTCAGCCATATTGTTAGCGTTGCAACTGCATCGAGTCATAGCTATTTTAACTTAGTTTTTCGA
>NW_027110088.1:8813-9245 GCF_000696795.3 Halyomorpha halys | reverse complement strand
CTTGTATAATCATGTTTCTTTACTACTTTTTGCTCATCTAACTTTATATTTTATTTTTTTAATTCTGTTATTTTACTTATATATTTAATTAATTAAGATCTGTATTACTAGACCAACGGTTTAGGAAGAAGGTGATTTGGTCAGAATCAAGCTCAATTTTTATCCAATTAAGAGTACCCAATTTATTAGACTGAGTGGATCCTAACAATTTTCTACCCAGCCGAATTCGAAGCCGGGTCCTTGGAGTTTGTAGCATTGTGCCTTACCACAGTACCACCTCAGGACCTAACAGAATATATAAACAGGAAAATAAAGTTAATTATATATACGGCCTAAGATAATAATAATAAGAGTTATAAATAAGAGTTTAAACATGAAACTTATAAAAACATAATAACTATTAACTAAGAAATAATAGAATCAACAGATATA
>NW_027110088.1:8202-8564 GCF_000696795.3 Halyomorpha halys | reverse complement strand
TAAGGGATAAAAAGATACAAAAATAACTAAAAATATTTTGACAATGTAGGCTAATTAGATACAAAAGTAAACTAAGAAGAATATGAATAAGAAATAAATATAGTTCTAGTATAAAATAAACAATAATAAGTATGTATAAACAAAATTACATAAAATATTAGATTTAAAATGAACAGGAGACGTAATAACACGTAAAAATAGAAAAACAGATATGAGAGAAATAAAAAAAAAAAATTAACAAACTAAAAAACGGAAAATTAAGGAAATAAGTTGAAAATAAATGCAGGTCAAGAAAGAATAAATGAAAATTAAAAAACAGTAAAGAAAAAATCAAAAGCATCCACTGTCTGATTTGAAAAATA
>NW_027110088.1:5625-6361 GCF_000696795.3 Halyomorpha halys | reverse complement strand
ATAACAATCATGTAGATCAGTCTTTTGTAATGGATTGGAAGCTTAGACCGTTTGTCTAGTAAGTGCTATAATAGTCGAAATCGACGAGCAGTTTCCTGTCTTTTCAGTCTTGTATGAGGATTCCATGTCAGTCGTATGTCCAAATGTAGTCCCTGGTAACAGATCCGTTTGACAGGACTAAGTGGGGTATTATTAAAGGATACTGTGGTACAAGAAGTCATGGGTTTACGACGAAGGGTAAATGTCTAACATGATTTCACCTTCATTACCAGATAATCATCCAAGACGTCTGAAAAGAAGTTGGCCTCGAGATCTTCTTCTATTGAAATGTTATTGGAGTTCTACCATTGGTTATGTTTTCGATATATTATTTATTACAATTCTAAATATCAATAAACAATTATGGATTTTTTTTTAGGAAGTCTAGTAAATCAATTTCAATAATGTTTTTGAGCTTAAAAACTTCCAATTTGAATATATTTTATTCTAAATTATCACAACGTTTCGGGACTATTGTCCCATATTCAAATACTTTAATAAACCTCGTAATTAGTCAAACTTTTAATTTCACAAAGGAAATTATGTCATTATATATACATGACTGAAAAATATTGCTTTACACTCTTAAGTTTTTAACCTCGAAACATTTATTGGAATCAATAAACAATTTTTTTTTTTAAATCATCAGTTTTGTATCATACATTCCTTTAGTAAGGTTAGGTTCACTATCAGCGTG
>NW_027110088.1:0-475 GCF_000696795.3 Halyomorpha halys | reverse complement strand
TTTGTTTGTTCTTCGACAGCAGGAGTTCTGCTGGGATGGTATCGATTTATTTCATCGATTAGATCGATCATGTAATCATTAATTGAGACCGAAATTCAAATTAAATTAATAACAAGGCTAACCTGAGTGTATAGAAGGTTATAGTTTGTTTATATGATAGTGATAGTGTTGATTAATCGAAAATTAAAAGGTTTAAAAATTATTCAAGTTTTTATAAAAATAAAAATAGGTAACTAAACATAAGCTTATTAATAATTAATATGATTCTCTATTAATTGACTCTTTCATACATTTTGACTTATAATTAATGACCTGAGTAGAATAGCCTACAAAACATTTTTAAATTTTTGATGTGAGGTGAGAATTTATATTTGAAGGGATCATCCATCAGGACCCCAATGTGCCAATTTGGCCAGAACCAGATACCAATCCTTCCATAATAAACTTCCCAACCACCCAAACCAACTCGTTTCTA
>NW_027110087.1:0-4470 GCF_000696795.3 Halyomorpha halys | reverse complement strand
AAGGAATTCAAATAGTAATAAAACTATTTATCCTGCAACAATGTGTCATTTTACTTTGTAGGGCTAAAACAAGATGTAAAAAACTAAAAATATTGCAAACAGTGTAGGAGTATAAGATGACATGAAATATAATGTAAACTATGGTAGGACTATAAAATGTAAAAGACAAGTCAAATTTATATAAAAATGAGTGGATTAAATTAAAAGAAAATAGAAATAAGATGTACCGAAATAACTGAATAAAAAATACATTAATAAATATTATGCATAAAATGATTAGCTGGAGTAATATCAAATTACTCCGATAATTTTATATATCAATATCAAAAAATAATTTTACATGATATCTGTTTACAATATTTTTATCTTGTTTTCAACCCGGCAAAGTGGGGCAAAACATCTGAGTAGAATAAATAGTTTTATTGCTATTTTCTATTACTTTCTCACCCCTACCAAGACCATCTTCTTCATTAATTACATACAGCCAATTGACGATCTTTAAAAACATAATATATTAATTTATATTAAATAGCTGAACATTCTAGTCTAAAGTTTACCATCTACAGTCAGTTATTATAGCTAAGAGAGAGAAAATATTTATTCAGAGAATGTTGTACTACACAACTGTGTTACAAGTTGGTAAATGCACAGCATACTTAAATCTAGTCAGAAAATTTTTAAAATCTTATAAAATACAGGCATAGTCGAGTAAACTTATAATATATAATAGGAATATATGATTTTTTTTTGTTTTATAATTTTTTCTTTCTATACTATATATGCATATATTATTAAGCTTTCTTATTTTATCTTTTTTTTTTTTTTTTTTTTCACATTTTCTCTCCTGACTCAATACATCTTTCCTATTCCTTTTTTTCTTTTCCCCCTCTTCAACATGCATTGAAGTCCCTAGAGGTGTAATTTGTTCATAATTTTCGAACAAAAACCGTGGCCAGCCATCTGTTTTTATAGTTTTTTTAAAAACTAGTTTTTTGGCACTAATAGCCTTTTCCATTTCCATGCCTTAATTTATAAGTAATACTAATTGATAATTTACAACTACCTTTCCATCAGATGAAACAATTTTGATTGGATATTTATTAATGTCAACTGTTTCTTCACTTTCAGGCAACAGATGGAAATCAGAGACGTTGAAGTTGAGGAATATGTCTCCTCCTCTGCTTTTGAAATCTTCACCATAGTGCTCCGTTACAAGAGACCAATCAACGATTCCTGTGTGAGGTGAGTGAATAGCTCTTAATCCCTTAAAAAATTAATAATTTATAACAATTACATTTGTGAAATGCCAGATTTTTTTTTTATTTAAATAAATCTAAATATTTAGAAATCATATATATAAAAAAAATATTAGCGTATATCGGTCAATGATTATAAAATGGGTAAATGTTTATTCAGGCTCCTAATAGGTATAACATTTAGAAGGAGATGGTCAAGGGCTGTGGTCAAGAGAAAATAAAAAATTAGTTACCAACGACCTATTCATTGCTAATGTTTCGACCTACAGTGTAGTTCTTCATTATATGCTCAATCCTCTATACACATATATTATTATAATTAGGTTTTTTTTTTTAGAAAAAAAAAAAAACAGATCACATCACCCAAGGATTTTTCTGTAAGAATCAATACTTATCGCGATATAAAAAACAAAATATTTAGGGTTCACTTTAAAAACGATTCTTGCTCCTAGATAAAAATACTCATTTAATCAATCTATTTACTTATAAAAGCTGAAACATGTTATGTTCCAAGTATACATATATGTCCAGACTTTAGTAATTTAATTTCCACGATGTTGTATCAATAAGTTATAACAATCAGCGAATTGTGCACCGTTTCAAGTTTTTCTTCAGAACTAATAACAGTAAGCCAAATATATTGAAACAGTTAATGTGACATGGTAATTATTGAATAAGTGGTATATTGTGACTTTAATTCCGAAAACCTCCTAACTATATTTTTTATCTGAAGTAAAGTGTGAATGAATCTTCATATTTAGAGACTGTTGGTATTCTTCAGGACCGAAAAAGTGCTTTTAAAACTCTTATCAATTTTTTTTTTATCAACTTTTTTAAACTCTTTTCTTAAAATGGGGTAATATAGATGCAGTTAAAGATTTTTTAGGAGTGAAACCAAATTCAAATTCATTTTTAGCACCTCAAGAATGCTTAAATATGAATTTTCAAAAAAATTAGAAAATAAAAATTTTTGGCCCAAAATTTTCACCTTACAGTGAAAAAAAAAATTGAAATAACTTTAACACGACTCAACCAGTCTTTGCACAACTTGGTTGTGGTTTAGAGCTCTGTAAACTGCACCAAAGCCCCCAAACCATATCTAATTAAACAAATTCACTATAACAAATTATGAAATAATTTTCTTTATTTGAAACCAATATTTTGCCCTTATAATGGCATTAAATCTAAATAAGTAAAAAGAGCAAACATTTAGCTTTCTATTAGTTGTATTGACGTTGAAATTGGATAAAAAGCAAAGGAGTTATGAACGATTCTATGAACAATGGACACTGGGAGAAACATAAAAATCCTCCAAATATTTTTTTTTCCTAATAATTTATTTATTGTTATTTACAACTGTATAAAAATATATACAACTAGTAAATTTGCTTTAAGTTATAAAATGATACGATACAAACTTGTGGAGAATCTACCCTTTGATAGAATTCCAATAACACTTCTAGAAGAGAATATCTCAAGGTCATGTTCTTTTCAGCCGCCTAGGAGGATTATCAGGTAGTAAAGGAGAAACCAGGTTAGAAACAAGTGGGTTTGGGTGGTTGGGAAGTTTATCATGGGCTGGTTCTGGCCAAATTAGCAACATATGGAACATTGAGGTCCTGATGGATTACTTGATTTGTGACGAAGCAAGGAACATTGAGGATTTTGGACTGTAAGGATTGGATACAAGAGAAATTCGATGGTCTAGTGGAGCCCCAAAGCTCAACTCCGTATGTCAAGATAGACCTTATTATTATCATATAGATCAGTCTTTCGTGATGGATTGGAAGTTTAGACCATTTCCAAATATATTAAGTTCAAAAATTTCTTTGTATTTGAAGGTTTCAGATGATACTATAAACGAATATGATTTGCTTTTTCCTGAAACAATTTTTTGGACCTACTTTACTGAAACCCTCATTATGTTTTTGTATTTTTTTATCTTAAGAGAATAAAAAAATCATTTTATAGAATCAGTAATATTTTTTCTTATTCTCCAGAAAGAGACAAATCGATTAGCATACAATAACCATGAAGAAAATGTATACATCCTGAGTTATGTACCAAAAATGCTTAATTTTGCTAATATCTTTTGACTGAAAAATTCGGGATGGCCTATAACCTTCCCGGGAAAAGTCGTGAACATTTAGCAAAAAGCTCCATCACAGTTGGTTGAATGGTATGGCAGTGTATAAAATACAAAAAAAAAGAATATTAATTTTTATATATTAGATAAAAAATTATATAAGGTAATGGAAAATGACGAAAAACATATAAATAAAAAGTTTGTATTAAGGCAAGTTCAAACTGGCCGGTACATGTGCAGTGCATTATCCATTTCACCAGCCAGATTAATCTTTTCGTCAGCATAGTAACTAAGTAGTTAGGTTTTTTATTTCACTTAAGCTATATAAGGGCCTTCAGTTGAAGGTGAAAGTGTTCTCCATAAAACCATTCATAATATTTTAATATTGATTCTATAACAACTGAGCACTGAATAAGAGAAGAGAATGTAAATTTAACTTTAATATGTTTGCCTTACTTCTGCAAATTTAAAATTTTGAAATATTAAAAGTAGTTTTCTAAAAACTATAGTTATTGTTACATATATAAATAATGGACCGTATTAATTCAAATTATGAAGAGGATGGTCAGGAGTGCAGTCACAAGAAAACAAAAACTACTCAACAACTATTTATTTGCTGACGTTTCACCCCACTTTGTAGAGCTTCATAAGAGCTAAAAAGATACAAAAACAACTAAAAATATTTTGACATAACAGGATAAAATAAAAAAGGTAAATTAAGGTAGGGTTCAGTTAAAAATGAAATTTTATCCGATTATGTCAAAATATTTTTAGTTTTTTTTTGTAACTTTTTAGCCCTGATGAAGCTCTACAAAGTGGGACGAAACAATAAATAGTTGTTAACTATTTTTTGTTTTCTTATGAACTCCTGCACCCCTGACAATCCTCTTCATAATATTGAAATTTTAGTTAGTCAATCTTAATTTTAGTCAACTAAAGTGCTCATTTGGATAATTAGTACAGGAAAGTATCTCCACAGTGAATAATATAGAAATATCTATTCTAAAACAGGTGAGGAGAATTAATTTAAACTCAAATATGTGTGCTAAGTGAAAGTTGTGAGATGTGTTTACAGCTCTTTTTTTTTTTTTTTTTTTTCGCACCCTCCATTAATAAGGAAAAGGAAAG
>NW_027110086.1:7248-7884 GCF_000696795.3 Halyomorpha halys | reverse complement strand
TATTATTATATAGTTCTATATTAAAAAATTGTGGGCGTAATTTGGTCCAAATGATTTTTGATCAATCATTTTGGTTGATATTTATTAATTATAAATTAATTCTAATAAAAAACAAGTACTAACAAAAATACTCATTATATATATCTGTAAAATAATTGTTATAAATACAATTAAAGGTTCTCTCTTTTAGAAAAATTACGGCTTATCAACTAATTTTTAGACTGAACAGTTTTAGGTATAAATTTTAAATCTGTCAGTAAAAAAATTTATCGAAATGTCGTAATTTTCATAAAAGTGGCAATCTTTAATTGTATCATTTGCAAAGTTAGTGGAAATGTATTAAGCACCACTATGAAGTAAGTCGATATTGCACTATGCTATGTTACAAGTTTAATTTCGAATATATATATAATATAAAAATATACACAATATAAAAATATAATATAACCCTCTAAACATAAAAATTAAAATAATTATTAACACACACAATTTTGATCCTATAATCTCTCAACTTTTATTTTCAGTAACTCTCCAACGTTTCGGCCAGGAGACAACCTTAAATATTGATGTCATGTTCTTTAAAAAATTGATGTCATGTTCTTATATCTTAGTTTATAAAAGTTTTATAACTGTTAT
>NW_027110086.1:3868-5063 GCF_000696795.3 Halyomorpha halys | reverse complement strand
AATTCGACCATCCTCAAGGACAATCTTAAAAACCAATTTACACTCACATAAATTATTTAAAAATTTTTTTGCAGGCTATTCTGCTCAGGCCACTAGTTTGAGTCAAAATTATCCTATTTTTTCACTATTTAATTAAAATTATAATCAATTTAACTCTATTACACCCTGCTAGCATAACATAAAGGAAGTTTTGAGACCTTAATTTGGATATAATTGATTTTATTAGGGGTATTCATGATGTTGTGTTAAATGTGAAATGTTTTACCATATTAAATGTTATAAGTATAGGATTGTGAGCAGCCTTATTTAAAGTCATGTTAAATGTATAAGAGCCCCTAGCGGATTTTTGAGCAGCTGGTTTTATAACCTTTCCTTCCAAAACTTCATGTTATTGTTTATTTATAAGTTTTCACTAAAGTAGTTTATTAAAACACAGACACTAAGAGAGGTTGAAATGTACCATTTTTTATTTATAGAGGTGAAAATATAAAAAAGGTAGACTAAGGTACATTAAACTCCTTTCTCAGTTCATCTCGCAATTTTCCATTATCATAATGCATCAATTGCTTCAATTTGTAAGCGAGTATTAATTTATTACAATTTTATTTTGACATTTTATGCGATTTTATTCACTCCTTTATCATACAAAACTTGATAGTTCTGAAAAACAATGTATGCGTGGAAGAAATCCTAATATTTGTAAACGAATATGTCAAAAGCTGATAAATTGTCTTACTTATATAGGCTATTGAGCCCCAGCTCCAATAATAGAGATGAACATTGAAAAAATCCAAGAAATCAAATCTCAATTACAAAGGTTTAAAAATCTACAATAACAGAGCTATTTTCAATGCTAAGTGTCAGGACCTCGCTGTGATTATCAGTAGTAGAGGTTTCTTTCCATATCCAGGGCTAACTTAGCCAGATTACACTAATAATCATTTCTTCACTTCAAAGGTAGATACATTTTTTTTTTTTACTAATAATTACTGCTTAAATAACTTTTTCAATATATCCTTAGTTCGTAATACTTACCTCCCCAATTACCTAAGGTAGAGGAAAAGTGGCTATTGGTCGAAAATTATATTTTAAATCATTTCTCAAGTAGGTTCAACTTGGTAAAAACTTTGAATTCTTATGGAAAAATAATACTTCCACACATGTCAATGTTTTAAAAATAATACAAACGCATTTT